>NW_025064710.1:0-15153 GCF_018152265.1 Drosophila ficusphila | reverse complement strand
TGTTATTAAAATATCTATCTAGCTGCATCCTTGGTTTATTTTCGAATTTTTGGTCAATATTTTGTAATTTTTTATGACCCCCGACCTGCCAAAATTTGCAAAAATGGGTTTGCAGAAAAGTGACCAGATCCCAGCACTGCTTAGCCCATAACTTTTGAAATTTTTACCCGATTTAAAAGTGGAATACCTCTCTGAATTTGTTATTCGAATATCTATCTATCTGCATTATTGGTTTATTTTCGAATTTTTGGTCAATATTTTGTAATTTTTTATGACCCCCGACCTGTCAAAATTTGCAAAAAATGGGTTTGCAGAAAAGTGACCAGATCCCAGCACTGCTTAGCCCATAACTTTTGAAATTTTTACCCGATTTAAAAGTGGAATACCTCTGAATTTGTTACTAAAATATCTATCTAGCTGCATTATTGGTTTATTTTCGAATTTTTGGTCAATATTTTGTAATTTTTTATGACCCCCGACCTGTCAAAATTTGCAAAAAATGGGTTTGCAGAAAAGTGACCAGATCCCAGCACTGCTTAGCCCATAACTTTTGAAATTTTTACCCGATTTAAAAGTGGAATACCTCTCTGAATTTGTTATTAAAATATCTATCTAGCTGCATTATTGGTTTATTTTCGAATTTTTGGTCAATATTTTGTAATTTTTTATGACCCCCCGACCTGCCAAAATTTGCAAAAAATGGGTTTGCAGAAAAGTGACCAGATCCCAGCACTGCTTAGCCCATAACTTTTGAAATTTTTACCCGATTTAAAAGTGGAATACCTCTCTGAATTTGTTATTAAAATATCTATCTAGCTGCATTATTGGTTTATTTTCGAATTTTTGGTCAATATTTTGTAATTTTTTATGACCCCCGACCTGTCAAAATTTGCAAAAAATGGGTTTGCAGAAAAGTGACCAGATCCCAGCACTGCTTAGCCCATAACTTTTGAAATTTTTACCCGATTTAAAAGTGGAATACCTCTCTGAATTTGTTATTAAAATATCTATCTAGCTGCATCCTTGGTTTATTTTCGAATTTTTGGTCAATGTTTTGTAATTTTTTATGACCCCCGACCTGTCAAAATTTGCAAAAAATGGGTTTGCAGAAAAGTGACCAGATCCCAGCACTGCTTAGCCCATAACTTTTGAAATTTTTACCCGATTTAAAAGTGGAACACCTCTCTGAATTTGTTATTAAAATATCTATCTAGCTGCATCATTGGTTTATTTTCGAATTTTTGGTCAATATTTTGAAATTTTTTATGACCCCCGACCTGTCAAAATTTGCAAAAAATGGGTTTGCAGAAAATTGACCAGATCCCAGCACTGCTTAGCCCATAACTTTTGAAATTTTTACCCGATTTAAAAGTGGAATATCTCTCTGAATTTGTTATTAAAATATCTATCTAGCTGCATCATTGGTTTATTTTCGAATTTTTGGTCAATATTTTGTAATTTTTTATGACCCCCGACCTGTCAAAATTTGCAAAAAATGGGTTTGCAGAAAAGTGACCAGATCCCAGCACTGCTTAGCCCAAACCTTTTGAAATTTTTACCCGATTTAAAATTGGAATACCTCTCTGAATTTGTTATTAAAGTATCTATCTAGCTGCATTATTGGTTTATTTTCGAAGTTTTGGTTAATATTTTGTAATTTTTTATGACCTCCGAGTTGTCAAAATTTAAAAAAATGGGTTTGCAGAAAAGTGACCAGATCTCAGCACTGCTTAGCCTATAACTTTTGAAATTTTTACCCGATTTAAAAGTGGAATACCTCTCTGAATTTGTTATTAAAATATCTATCTAGCTGCATTATTGGTTTATTTTCGAATTTTTGGTTGATATTTTGTCATTTTTTATGACCCCCCGACCTGTCAAAATTTGCAAAAAAGGGTTTGCAGAAAAGTGACCAGATCCCAGCTTTGCTTAGCCCATAACTTTTGAAATTTTTACCCGATTTAAAAGGGAAATACCTCTCTGAATTTGTTATTAAAATATCTATCTAGCTGCATCATTGGTTTGTTTTCGAATTTTTGGTAAATATTTTGTAATTTTTTATGACCCCCGACTTGTCAAAATTTGCAAAAAATGGGTTTGCAGAAAAGTGACCAGATCCCACCACTGCTTAGCCCATAACTTTTGAAATTTTTACCCGATTTAAAAGTGGAATACCTCTCTGAATTTGTTATTAAAATATCTATCTAGCTGCATCATTGGTTTGTTTTCGAATTTTTGGTCAATATTTTCTAATTTTTTATGACCCCCGACCTGTCAAAATTTGCATAAATGGGTTTGCAGAAAAGTGACCAGATCCCAGCACTGCTTAGCCCATAACTTTTGAAATTTTTACCCGATTTAAAAGTGGAATACCTCTCTGAATTTGTTATTAAAATATCTATCTAGCTGCATCATTGGTTTATTTTCGAATTTTTAGACCCCCGACCTGTCAAAATTTGCAAAAAATGGGTTTGCAGAAAAGTGACCAGATCCCAGCACTGCTTAGCCCAAACTTTTGAAATTTTTACCCGATTTAAAAGGGAAATACCTCTCTGAATTTGTTATTAAAATATCTATCTAGCTGCATCATTGGTTTGTTTTCGAATTTTTGGTAAATATTTTGTAATTTTTTATGACCCCCGACTTGTCAAAATTTGCAAAAAATGGGTTTGCAGAAAAGTGACCAGATCCCACCACTGCTTAGCCCATAACTTTTGAAATTTTTACCCGATTTAAAAGTGGAATACCTCTCTGAATTTGTTATTAAAATATCTATCTAGCTGCATCATTGGTTTGTTTTCGAATTTTTGGTCAATATTTTCTAATTTTTTATGACCCCCGACCTGTCAAAATTTGCATAAATGGGTTTGCAGAAAAGTGACCAGATCCCAGCACTGCTTAGCCCATAACTTTTGAAATTTTTACCCGATTTAAAAGTGGAATACCTCTCTGAATTTGTTATTAAAATATCTATCTAGCTGCATCATTGGTTTATTTTCGAATTTTTGGTCAATATTTTGTAATTTTTTATGACCCCCGACCTGTCAAAATTTGCAAAAAATGGGTTTGCAGAAAAGTGACCAGATCCCAGCACTGCTTAGCCCAAACTTTTGAAATTTTTACCCGATTTAAAAGTGGAATACCTCTCTGAATTTGTTATTAGAATATCTATCTAGCTGCATTATTGGTTTATTTTCGAATTTTTGGTCAATATTTTGTAATTTTTTATGACCCCCGACCTGTAAAAATTTGCAAAAAATGAGTTTGCAGAAAAGTGACCAGATCCCAGCACTGCTTAGCCCATAACTTTTGAAATGTTTACCCGATTTAAAAGTGGAATACCTCTCTGAATTTGTTATTAAAATATCTATCTAGCTGCATCATTGGTTTGTTTTCGAATTTTTGGTCAATATTTTCTAATTTTTTATGACCCCCGACCTGTCAAAATTTGCAAAAAATGGGTTTGCAGAAAAGTGACCAGATCCCAGCACTGTTTAGCCCAAACTTTTGAAATTTTTACCCGATTTAAAAGTGGAATACCTCTCTGAATTTGTTATTAGAATATCTATCCATCTGCATCATTGGTTTATTTTCGAATTTTTGGTCAATATTTTGTAATTTTTTATGACCCCCGACCTGTCAAAATTTGCAAAAAATGGGTTTGCAGAAAAGTGACCAGATCCCAGCACTGCTTATCCCAAACCTTTTGAAATTTTTACCCGATTTAAAAGTGGAATACCTCTCTGAATTTGCTATTAAAATATCTATCTAGCTGCATTATTGGTTTATTTTCGAATTTTTGGTCAATATTTTGTAGTTTTTTATGACCCCCGACCTGTCAAAATTTGCAAAAAATGGGCTTGCAGAAAAGTGACCAGATCCCAGCACTGCTTAGCCCATAACTTTTGAAATTTTTACCCGATTTAAAAGTGGAATACCTCTCTGAATTAGTTGTTAAAATATCTATCTAGCTGCATTATTGGTTTATTTTCGAATTTTTGGTCAATATTTTGTCATTTTTTATGACCCCCGACCTGTCAAAATTTGCAAAAAATGGGTTTGCAGAAAAGTGACCAGATCCCAGCACTGCTTATCCCATAACTTTTGAAATTTTTACCCGATTTAAAAGTGGAATACCTCTCTGAATTAGTTGTTAAAATATCTATCTAGCTGCATTATTGGTTTATTTTCGAATTTTTGGTCAATATTTTGTAATTTTTTATGACCCCCGACCTGTCAAAATTTGCAAAAAAATGGGTTTGCAGAAAAGTGACCAGATCCCAGCACTGCTTATCCCATAACTTTTGAAATTTTTACCCGATTTAAAAGTGGAATACCTCTCTGAATTAGTTGTTAAAATATCTATCTAGCTGCATTATTGGTTTATTTTCGAATTTTTGGTCAATATTTTGTCATTTTTTATGACCCCCGACCTGTCAAAATTTGCAAAAAATGGGTTTGCAGAAAAGTGACCAGATCCCAGCACTGCTTATCCCATAACTTTTGAAATTTTTACCCGATTTAAAAGTGGAATACCTCTCTAAATTAGTTGTTAAAATATCTATCTAGCTGCATTATTGGTTTATTTTCGAATTTTTTGGTCAATATTTTGTAATTTTTTATGACCCCCGACCTGTCAAAATTTGCAAAAAAATGGGTTTGCAGAAAAGTGACCAGATCCCAGCACTGCTTATCCCAAACCTTTTGAAATTTTTACCCGATTTAAAAGTGGAATACCTCTCTGAATTAGTTGTTAAAATATCTATCTAGCTGCATTATTGGTTTATTTTCGAATTTTTGGTCAATATTTTGTAATTTTTTATGACCCCCGACCTGTCAAAATTTGCAAAAAAATGGGTTTGCAGAAAAGTGACCAGATCCCAGCACTGCTTATCCCATAACTTTTGAAATTTTTACCCGATTTAAAAGTGGAATGCCTCTCTGAATTTGTTATTAAAATATCTATCTAGCTACATCATTGGTTTATTTTCGAATTTTTGGTCAATGTTTCGTCATTTTTTATGACCCCCGACCTGTCAAAATTTGCAAAAAATGGGTTTGCAGAAAAGTGACCAAATCCCAGCACTGCTTAGCCCAAACTTTTGAAATTTTTACCCGATTTAAAAGTGGAATACCTCTCTGAATTTGTTATTCGAATATCTATCTAGCTGCATTATTGGTTTATTTTCGAATTTTTGGTCAATATTTTGTAGTTTTTTATGACCCCCGACCTGTCAAAATTTGCAAAAAATGGGTTTGCATAAAAGTGACCAGATCCCAGCACTGCTTAGCCCAAACTTTTGAAATTTTTACCCGATTTAAAAGTGGAATACCTCTCTGAATTTGTTATTAAAATATCTATCTAGCTGCATTATTGGTTTATTTTCGAATTTTTGGTCAATATTTTGTAATTTTTTATGACCCCCGACCTGTCAAAATTTGCAAAAAATGGGTTTGCAGAAAAGTGACCAGATCCCAGCACTGCTTAGCCCATAACTTTTGAAATTTTTACCCGATTTAAAAGTGGAATACCTCTCTGAATTTGTTATTCGAATATCTATCTAGCTGCATTATTGGTTTATTTTCGAATTTTTGGTCAATATTTTGTAGTTTTTTATGACCCCCGACCTGTCAAAATTTGCAAAAAATGGGTTTGCAGAAAAGTGACCAGATCCCAGCACTGCTTAGCCCAAACTTTTGAAATTTTTACCCGATTTAAAAGTGGAATACCTCTCTGAATTTGTTATTCGAATATCTATCTAGCTGCATTATTGGTTTATTTTCGAATTTTTGGTCAATATTTTGTAATTTTTTATGACCCCCGACCTGTCAAAATTTGCAAAAAAATGGGTTTGCAGAAAAGTGACCAGATCCCAGCACTGCTTATCCCATAACTTTTGAAATTTTTACCCGATTTAAAAGTGGAATGCCTCTCTGAATTTGTTATTAAAATATCTATCTAGCTACATCATGGGTTTATTTTCGAATTTTTGGTCAATGTTTCGTCATTTTTTATGACCCCCGACCTGTCAAAATTTGCAAAAAATGGGTTTGCAGAAAAGTGACCAGAACCCAGCACTGCTTAGCCCATAACTTTTGAAATTTTTACCCGATTTAAAAGTGGAATACCTCTCTGAATTTGCTATTAAAATATCTATCTAGCTGCATTATTGGTTTATTTTCGAATTTTTGGTCAATATTTTGTAGTTTTTTATGACCCCCGACCTGTCAAAATTTGCAAAAAATGGGTTTGCAGAAAAGTGACCAGATCCCAGCACTGCTTAGCCCAAACTTTTGAAATTTTTACCCGATTTAAAAGTGGAATACCTCTCTGAATTTGTTGTTAAAATATCTATCTAGCTGCATTATTGGTTTATTTTCGAATTTTTGGTCAATATTTTGTAGTTTTTTATGACCCCCGACCTGTCAAAATTTGCAAAAATGGGTTTGCAGAAAAGTGACCAGATCTCAGCACTACTTAGCCCAAACTTTTGAAATTTTTACCGGATTTAAAAGTGAAATACCTCTCTGAATTTGTTGTTAAAATATCTATCTAGCTGCATTATTGGTTTATTTTCGAATTTTTGGTCAATATTTTGTAATTTTTTATGACCCCCGACCTGTCAAAATTTGCAAAAAAATGGGTTTGCAGAAAAATGACCAGATCCCAGCACTGCTTATCCCATAACTTTTGAAATTTTTACCCGATTTAAAAGTGGAATGCCTCTCTGAATTTGTTATTAAAATATCTATCTAGCTACATCATGGGTTTATTTTCGAATTTTTGGTCAATGTTTCGTCATTTTTTATGACCCCCGACCTGTCAAAATTTGCAAAAAATGCGTTTCCAGAAAAGTGACCAGATCCCAGCACTGCTTAGCCCAAACTTTTGAAATTTTTACCCGATTTAAAAGTGGAATAGCTCTCTGAATTTGCTATTAAAATATCTATCTAGCTGCATTATTGGTTTATTTTCGAATTTTTTGTCAATATTTTTTAATTTTTTATGACCCCCGACCTGTCAAAATTTGCAAAAAATGGGTTTGCAGAAAAGTGACAAGATCCCAGCACTGCTTAGCCCATAACTTTTGAAATTTTTACCCGATTTAAAAGTGGAATACCTCTCTGAATTTGTTATTAAAATATCTATCTAGCTGCATTATTGGTTTATTTTCGAATTTTTGGTCAATATTTTGTAATTTTTTATGACCCCCGACCTGTCAAAATTTGCAAAAAATGGGTTTGCAGAAAAGTGACCAGATCCCAGCACTGCTTATCCCAAACCTTTTGAAATTTTTACCCGATTTAAAAGTGGAATACCTCTCTGAATTTGCTATTAAAATATCTATCTAGCTGCATTATTGGTTTATTTTCGAATTTTTGGTCAATATTTTGTAATTTTTTATGACCCCCGACCTGTCAAAATTTGCAAAAAATGGGTTTGCAGAAAAGTGACCAGATCCCAGCACTGCTTATCCCAAACCTTTTGAAATTTTTACCCGATTTAAAAGTGGAATACCTCTCTGAATTTGCTATTAAAATATCTATCTAGCTGCATTATTGGTTTATTTTCGAATTTTTTGTCAATATTTTTTAATTTTTTATGACCCCCGACCTGTCAAAATTTGCAAAAAATGGGTTTGCAGAAAAGTGACCAGATCCCAGCACTGCTTATCCCATAACTTTTGAAATTTTTACCCGATTTAAAAGTGGAATGCCTCTCTGAATTTGTTATTAAAATATCTATCTAGCTACATCATGGGTTTATTTTCGAATTTTTGGTCAATGTTTCGTCATTTTTTATGACCCCCGACCTGTCAAAATTTGAAAAAAATGCGTTTCCAGAAAAGTGACCAGAACCCAGCACTGCTTAGCCCATAACTTTTGAAATTTTTACCCGATTTAAAAGTGGAATACCTCTCTGAATTTGTTGTTAAAATATCTATCTAGCTGCATTATTGGTTTATTTTCGAATTTTTGGTCAATATTTTGTAGTTTTTTATGACCCCCGACCTGTCAAAATTTGCAAAAAATGGGTTTGCAGAAAAGTGACCAGATCCCAGCACTGCTTAGCCCATAACTTTTGAAATTTTTACCCGATTTAAAAGTGGAATACCTCTCTGAATTTGTTATTAAAATATCTATCTAGCTGCATTATTGGTTTATTTTCGAATTTTTGGTCAATATTTTGTAATTTGTTATGACCCCCGACCTGTCAAAATTTGCAAAAAATGGGTTTGCAGAAAAGTGACCAGATCCCAGCACTGCTTATCCCAAACCTTTTGAAATTTTTACCCGATTTAAAAGTGGAATACCTCTCTGAATTTGCTATTAAAATATCTATCTAGCTGCATTATTGGTTTATTTTCGAATTTTTTGTCAATATTTTTTAATTTTTTATGACCCCCGACCTGTCAAAATTTGCAAAAAATGGGTTTGCAGAAAAGTGACCAGATCCCAGCACTGCTTAGCCCATAACTTTTGAAATTTTTACCCGATTTAAAAGTGGAATACCTCTCTGAATTTGTTATTAAAATATCTATCTAGCTGCATTATTGGTTTATTTTCGAATTTTTGGTCAATATTTTGTAATTTTTTATGACCCCCGACCTGTCAAAATTTGCAAAAAATGGGTTTGCAGAAAAGTGACCAGATCCCAGCACTGCTTATCCCAAACCTTTTGAAATTTTTACCCGATTTAAAAGTGGAATACCTCTCTGAATTTGCTATTAAAATATCTATCTAGCTGCATTATTGGTTTATTTTCGAATTTTTGGTCAATATTTTGTAGTTTTTTATGACCCCCGACCTGTCAAAATTTGCAAAAAATGGGTTTGCAGAAAAGTGACCAGATCCCAGCACTGCTTAGCCCAAACTTTTGAAATTTTTACCCGATTTAAAAGTGGAATACCTCTCTGAATTTGTTGTTAAAATATCTATCTAGCTGCATTATTGGTTTATTTTCGAATTTTTGGTCAATATTTTGTAGTTTTTTATGACCCCCGACCTGTCAAAATTTGCAAAAAATGGGTTTGCAGAAAAGTGACCAGATCTCAGCACTACTTAGCCCAAACTTTTGAAATTTTTACCGGATTTAAAAGTGAAATACCTCACTGAATTTGTTGTTAAAATATCTATCTAGCTGCATTATTGGTTTATTTTCGAATTTTTGGTCAATATTTTGTAATTTTTTATGACCCCCGACCTGTCAAAATTTGCAAAAAATGGGTTTGCAGAAAAGTGACCAGATCCCAGCACTGCTTATCCCATAACTTTTGAAATTTTTACCCGATTTAAAAGTGGAATGCCTCTCTGAATTTGTTATTAAAATATCTATCTAGCTACATCATGGGTTTATTTTCGAATTTTTGGTCAATGTTTCGTCATTTTTTATGACCCCCGACCTGTCAAAATTTGCAAAAAATGCGTTTCCAGAAAAGTGACCAGATCCCAGCACTGCTTAGCCCAAACTTTTGAAATTTTTACCCGATTTAAAAGTGGAATAGCTCTCTGAATTTGCTATTAAAATATCTATCTAGCTGCATTATTGGTTTATTTTCGAATTTTTTGTCAATATTTTTTAATTTTTTATGACCCCCGACCTGTCAAAATTTGCAAAAAATGGGTTTGCAGAAAAGTGACAAGATCCCAGCACTGCTTAGCCCATAACTTTTGAAATTTTTACCCGATTTAAAAGTGGAATACCTCTCTGAATTTGTTATTAAAATATCTATCTAGCTGCATTATTGGTTTATTTTCGAATTTTTGGTCAATATTTTTTAATTTTTTATGACCCCCGACCTGTCAAAATTTGCAAAAAATGGGTTTGCAGAAAAGTGACCAGATCCCAGCACTGCTTAGCCCATAACTTTTGAAATTTTTACCCGATTTAAAAGTGGAATACCTCTCTGAATTTGCTATTAAAATATCTATCTAGCTGCATTATTGGTTTATTTTCGAATTTTTGGTCAATATTTTGTAATTTTTTATGACCCCCGACCTGTCAAAATTTGCAAAAAATGGGTTTGCAGAAAAGTGACCAGATCCCAGCACTGCTTATCCCAAACCTTTTGAAATTTTTACCCGATTTAAAAGTGGAATACCTCTCTGAATTTGCTATTAAAATATCTATCTAGCTGCATTATTGGTTTATTTTCGAATTTTTTGTCAATATTTTTTAATTTTTTATGACCCCCGACCTGTCAAAATTTGCAAAAAATGGGTTTGCAGAAAAGTGACCAGATCCCAGCACTGCTTATCCCATAACTTTTGAAATTTTTACCCGATTTAAAAGTGGAATGCCTCTCTGAATTTGTTATTAAAATATCTATCTAGCTACATCATGGGTTTATTTTCGAATTTTTGGTCAATGTTTCGTCATTTTTTATGACCCCCGACCTGTCAAAATTTGAAAAAAATGCGTTTCCAGAAAAGTGACCAGAACCCAGCACTGCTTAGCCCATAACTTTTGAAATTTTTACCCGATTTAAAAGTGGAATACCTCTCTGAATTTGTTGTTAAAATATCTATCTAGCTGCATTATTGGTTTATTTTCGAATTTTTGGTCAATATTTTGTAGTTTTTTATGACCCCCGACCTGTCAAAATTTGCAAAAAATGGGTTTGCAGAAAAGTGACCAGATCCCAGCACTGCTTAGCCCATAACTTTTGAAATTTTTACCCGATTTAAAAGTGGAATACCTCTCTGAATTTGTTATTAAAATATCTATCTAGCTGCATTATTGGTTTATTTTCGAATTTTTGGTCAATATTTTGTAATTTGTTATGACCCCCGACCTGTCAAAATTTGCAAAAAATGGGTTTGCAGAAAAGTGACCAGATCCCAGCACTGCTTATCCCAAACCTTTTGAAATTTTTACCCGATTTAAAAGTGGAATACCTCTCTGAATTTGCTATTAAAATATCTATCTAGCTGCATTATTGGTTTATTTTCGAATTTTTTGTCAATATTTTTTAATTTTTTATGACCCCCGACCTGTCAAAATTTGCAAAAAATGGGTTTGCAGAAAAGTGACCAGATCCCAGCACTGCTTAGCCCATAACTTTTGAAATTTTTACCCGATTTAAAAGTGGAATACCTCTCTGAATTTGTTATTAAAATATCTATCTAGCTGCATTATTGGTTTATTTTCGAATTTTTGGTCAATATTTTTTAATTTTTTATGACCCCCGACCTGTCAAAATTTGCAAAAAATGGGTTTGCAGAAAAGTGACCAGATCCCAGCACTGCTTATCCCAAACCTTTTGAAATTTTTACCCGATTTAAAAGTGGAATACCTCTCTGAATTTGCTATTAAAATATCTATCTAGCTGCATTATTGGTTTATTTTCGAATTTTTTGTCAATATTTTTTAATTTTTTATGACCCCCGACCTGTCAAAATTTGCAAAAAATGGGTTTGCAGAAAAGTGACCAGATCCCAGCACTGCTTAGCCCATAACTTTTGAAATTTTTACCCGATTTAAAAGTGGAATACCTCTCTGAATTTGTTATTAGAATATCTATCTAGCTGCATTATTGGTTTATTTTCGAATTTTTGGTCAATATTTTGTAATTTTTTATGACCCCCGACCTGTCAAAATTTGCAAAAAATGGGTTTGCAGAAAAGTGACCAGATCCCAGCACTGCTTATCCCAAACCTTTTGAAATTTTTACCCGATTTAAAAGTGGAATACCTCTCTGAATTTGCTATTAAAATATCTATCTAGCTGCATTATGGGTTTATTTTCGAATTTTTTGTCAATATTTTTTAATTTTTTATGACCCCCCGACCTGTCAAAATTAGCAAAAAATGGGTTTGCAGAAAAGTGACCAGATCCCAGCACTGCTTAGCCCATAACTTTTGAAATTTTTACCCGATTTAAAAGTGGAATACCTCTCTGAATTTGTTATTAAAATATCTATCTAGCTGCATTATTGGTTTATTTTCGAATTTTTGGTCAATATTTTGTAGTTTTTTATGACCCCCCGACCTGTCAAAATTTGCAAAAAATGTGTTTGCAGAAAAGTGACCAGATCCCAGCACTGCTTAGCCCAAACTTTTGAAATTTTTACCCGATTTAAAAGTGGAATACCTCTCTGAATTTGTTGTTAAAATATCTATCTAGCTGCATTATTGGTTTATTTTCGAATTTTTGGTCAATATTTTGTAATTTTTTATGACCCCCCGACCTGTCAAAATTTGCAAAAAAATGGGTTTGCAGAAAAGTGACCAGATCCCAGCACTGCTTATCCCATAACTTTTGAAATTTTTACCCGATTTAAAAGTGGAATGCCTCTCTGAATTTGTTATTCGAATATCTATCTAGCTGCATTATTGGTTTATTTCCGAATTTTTGGTCAATATTTTGTAGTTTTTTATGACCCCCGACCTGTCAAAATTTGCAAAAAATGGGTTTGCAGAAAAGTGACCAGATCCCAGCACTGCTTAGCCCAAACCTTTTGAAATTTTTACCCGATTTAAAAGTGGAATACCTCTCTGAATTTGTTATTAAAATATCTATCTAGCTGCATTATAGGTTTATTTTCGAATTTTTGGTCAATATTTTGTAATTTTTTATGACCCCCGACCTGTCAAAATTTGCAAAAAATGGGTTTGCAGAAAAGTGACCAGATCCCAGCACTGCTTAGCCCAAACTTTTGAAATTTTTACCCGATTTAAAAGTGGAATACCTCTCTGAATTTGTTGTTAAAATATCTATCTAGCTGCATTATTGGTTTATTTTCGAATTTTTGGTCAATATTTTGTAATTTTTTATGACCCCCGACCTGTCAAAATTTGCAAAAAATGGGTTTGCAGAAAAGTGACCAGATCCCAGCACTGCTTATACCATAACTATTGAAATTTTTACCCGATTTAAAAGTGGAATACCTCTCTGAATTTGTTATTTGAATATCTATCTAGCTGCATTATTGGTTTATTTTCGAATTTTTGGTCAATATTTTGTAGTTTTTTATGACCCCCGACCTGTCAAAATTTGCAAAAAATGGGTTTGCAGAAAAGTGACCAGATCCCAGCACTGCAAAGCCCAAACTTTTGAAATTTTTACCCGATTTAAAAGTGGAATACCTCTCTGAATTTGTTATTAAAATATCTATCTAGCTGCATTATTGGTTTATTTTCGAATTTTTGGTCAATATTTTGTAATTTTTTATGACCCCCGACCTGTCAAAATTTGCAAAAAATGGGTTTGCAGAAAAGTGACCAGATCCCAGCACTGCTTAGCCCAAACTTTTGAAATTTTTACCCGATTTAAAAGTGGAATACCTCTCTGAATTTGTTGTTAAAATATCTATCTAGCTGCATTATTGGTTTATTTTCGAATTTTTTGTCAATATTTTGTAGTTTTTTATGACTCCCGACCTGTCAAAATTTGCAAAAAATGGGTTTGCAGAAAAGTGACCAGATCCCAGCACTGCTTAGCCCAAACTTTTGAAATTTTTACCCGATTTAAAAGTGGAATACCTCTCTGAATTTGTTATTCGAATATCTATCTAGCTGCATTATTGGTTTATTTTCGAATTTTTGGTCAATATTTTGTAGTTTTTTATGACCCCCGACCTGTCAAAATTTGCAAAAAATGGGTTTGCAGAAAAGTGACCAGATCCCAGCACTGCTTAGCCCATAACTTTTGAAATTTTTACCCGATTTAAAAGTGGAATACCTCTCTGAATTTGTTATTAAAATATCTATCTAGCTGCATTATTGGTTTATTTTCGAATTTTTGGTCAATATTTTGTAATTTTTTATGACCCCCGACCTGTCAAAATTTGCAAAAAATGGGTTTGCAGAAAAGTGACAAGATCCCAGCACTGCTTAGCCCAAACTTTTGAAATTTTTACCCGATTTAAAAGTGGAATACCTCTCTGAATTTGTTATTAAAATATCTATCTAGCTACATCATTGGTTTATTTTCGAATTTTTGGTCAATGTGTCGTCATTTTTTATGACCCCCGACCTGTCAAAATTTGAAAAAAATGGGTTTGCAGAAAAGTGACCAGAACCCAGCACTGCTTAGCCCATAACTTTTGAAATTTTTACCCGATTTAAAAGTGGAATACCTCTCTGAATTTGTTGTTAAAATATCTATCTAGCTGCATTATTGGTTTATTTTCGAATTTTTGGTCAATATTTTGTAGTTTTTTATGACCCCCGACCTGTCAAAATTTGCAAAAAATGGGTTTGCAGAAAAGTGACCAGATCCCAGCACTGCTTAGCCCAAACTTTTGAAATTTTTACCCGATTTAAAAGTGGAATACCTCTCTGAATTTGTTGTTAAAATATCTATCTAGCTGCATTATTGGTTTATTTTCGAATTTTTGGTCAATATTTTGTAGTTTTTTATGACCCCCGACCTGTCAAAATTTGCAAAAAATGGGTTTGCAGAAAAGTGACCAGATCCCAGCACTGCTTATCCCAAACTTTTGAAATTTTTACCCGATTTAAAAGTGGAATACCTCTCTGAATTTGTTGTTAAAATATCTATCTAGCTGCATTATTGGTTTATTTTCGAATTTTTGGTCAATATTTTGTAATTTTTATGACCCCCGACCTGTCAAAATTTGCAAAAAATGCGTTTCCAGAAAAGTGACCAGATCCCAGCACTGCTTAGCCCAAACTTTTGAAATTTTTACCCGATTTAAAAGTGGAATACCTCTCTGAATTTGCTATTAAAAATATCTATCTAGCTGCATTATTGGTTTATTTTCGAATTTTTTGTCAATATTTTTTAATTTTTTATGACCCCCGACCTGTCAAAATTTGCAAAAAATGGGTTTGCAGAAAAGTGACCAGATCCCAGCACTGCTTAGCCCATAACTTTTGAAATTTTTACCCGATTTAAAAGTGGAATACCTCTCTGAATTTGTTATTAAAATATCTATCTAGCTGCATTATTTGTTTATTTTCGAATTTTTGGTCAATATTTTGTAGTTTTTTATGACCCCCGACCTGTCAAAATTTGCAAAAAATGGGTTTGCAGAAAAGTGACCAGATCCCAGCACTGCTTAGCCCAAACCTTTTGAAATTTTTACCCGATTTAAAAGTGGAATACCTCTCTGAATTTGTTGTTAAAATATCTATCTAGCTGCATTATTGGTTTATTTTCGAATTTTTTGTCAATATTTTTTAATT
>NW_025064709.1:0-13142 GCF_018152265.1 Drosophila ficusphila | reverse complement strand
CCGACCTGTCAAAATTTTCAAAAAATGGGTTTGCAGAAAAGTGACCAGATCCCAGCACTGCTTAGCCCAAACTTTTGAAATTTTTACCCGATTTAAAAGTGGAATACCTCTCTGAATTTGTTGTTAAAATATCTATCTAGCTGCATTATTGGTTTATTTTCGAATTTTTTGGTTAATATTTTGTAGTTTTTTATGACCCCCGACCTGTCAAAATTTGCAAAAAATGGGTTTGCAGAAAAGTGACCAGATCCCAGCACTGCTTAGCCCAAACTTTTGAAATTTTTACCCGATTTAAAAGTGGAATACCTCTCTGAATTTGTTGTTAAAATATCTATCTAGCTGCATTATTGGTTTATTTTCGAATTTTTGGTCAATATTTTGTAATTTTTTATGACCCCCAACCTGTCAAAATTTTCAAAAAAATGGGTTTGCAGAAAAGTGACCAGAACACAGCACTGCTTATCCCATAACTTTTGAAATTTTTACCCGATTTAAAAGTGGAATACCTCTCTGAATTTGTTATTAAAATATCTATCTAGCTACATCATTGGTTTATTTTCGAATTTTTGGTCAATGTTTCGTCATTTTTTATGACCCCCGACCTGTCAAAATTTGCAAAAAATGGGTTTGCAGAAAAGTGACCAGATCCCAGCACTGCTTATCCCATAACTTTTGAAATTTTTACCCGATTTAAAAGTGGAATACCTCTCTGAATTTGTTATTCGAATATCTATCTAGCTGCATTATTGGTTTATTTTAAAATTTTTGGTCAATATTTTGTAGTTTTTTATGACCCCCCGACCTGTCAAAATTTGCAAAAAATGGGTTTGCAGAAAAGTGACCAGATCCCAGCACTGCTTAGCCCAAACTTTTGAAATTTTTACCCGATTTAAAAGTGGAATACCTCTCTGAATTTGTTGTTAAAATATCTATCTAGCTGCATTATTGGTTTATTTTCGAATTTTTGGTTCATATTTTGTAGTTTTTTATGACCCCCGACCTGTCAAAATTTGCAAAAAATGGGTTTGCAGAAAAGTGACCAGATCCCAGCACTGCTTAGCCCAAACTTTTGAAATTTTTACCCGATTTAAAAGTGGAATACCTCTCTGAATTTGTTGTTAAAATATCTATCTAGCTGCATTATTGGTTTATTTTCGAATTTTTGGTCAATATTTTGTAATTTTTTATGACCCCCGACCTGTCAAAATTTGCAAAAAATGGGTTTGCAGAAAAGTGACCAGATCCCAGCACTGCTTAGCCCAAACTTTTGAAATTTTTACCCGATTTAAAAGTGGAATACCTCTCTGAATTTGTTGTTAAAATATCTATCTAGCTGCATTATTGGTTTATTTTCGAATTTTTGGTCAATATTTTGTAATTTTTTATGACCCCCAACCTGTCAAAATTTGCAAAAAAATGGGTTTGCAGAAAAGTGACCAGAACCCAGCACTGCTTAGCCCATAACTTTTGAAATTTTTACCCGATTTAAAAGTGGAATGCCTCTCTGAATTTGTTATTAAAATATCTATCTAGCTACATCATTGGTTTATTTTCGAATTTTTGGTCAATGTTTCGTCATTTTTTATGACCCCCGACCTGTCAAAATTTGCAAAAAATGGGTTTGCAGAAAAGTGACCAGATCCCAGCACTGCTTAGCCCAAACTTTTGAAATTTTTACCCGATTTAAAAGTGGAATACCTCTCTGAATTTGTTGTTAAAATATCTATCTAGCTGCATTATTGGTTTATTTTCGAATTTTTGGTTAATATTTTGTAGTTTTTTATGACCCCCGACCTGTCAAAATTTGCAAAAAAATGGGTTTGCAGAAAAGTGACCAGATCCCAGCACTGCTTAGCCCAAACTTTTGAAATTTTTACCCGATTTAAAAGTGGAATACCTCTCTGAATTTGTTGTTAAAATATCTATCTAGCTGCATTATTGGTTTATTTTCGAATTTTTGGTCAATATTTTGTAATTTTTTATGACCCCCGACCTGTCAAAATTTGCAAAAAAATGGGTTTGCAGAAAAGTGACCAGATCCCAGCACTGCTTATCCCATATCTTTTGAAATTTTTACCCGATTTAAAAGTGGAATGCCTCTCTGAATTTGCTATTAAAATATCTATCTAGCTACATCATTGGTTTATTTTTCGAATTTTTGGTCAATGTTTCGTCATTTTTTATGACCCCCGACCTGTCAAAATTTGCAAAAAATGGGTTTGCAGAAAAGTGACCAGATCCCAGCACTGCTTAGCCCAAACTTTTGAAATTTTTACCCGATTTAAAAGTGGAATACCTCTCTGAATTTGTTGTTAAAATATCTATCTAGCTGCATTATTGGTTTATTTTCGAATTTTTGGTTAATATTTTGTAGTTTTTTATGACCCCCGACCTGTCAAAATTTGCAAAAAATGGGTTTGCAGAAAAGTGACCAGATCCCAGCACTGCTTAGCCCAAACTTTTGAAATTTTTACCCGATTTAAAAGTGGAATACCTCTCTGAATTTGTTGTTAAAATATCTATCTAGCTGCATTATTGGTTTATTTTCGAATTTTTGGTTCATATTTTGTAGTTTTTTATGACCCCCGACCTGTCAAAATTTGCAAAAATGGGTTTGCAGAAAAGTGACCAGATCCCAGCACTGCTTAGCCCAAACTTTTGAAATTTTTACCCGATTTAAAAGTGGAATACCTCTCTGAATTTGTTGTTAAAATATCTATCTAGCTGCATTATTGGTTTATTTTCGAATTTTTTGGTCAATATTTTTTAATTTTTTATGACCCCCGACCTGTCAAAATTTGCAAAAAATGGGTTTGCAGAAAAGTGACCAGATCCCAGCACTGCTTATCCCAAACCTTTTGAAATTTTTACCCGATTTAAAAGTGGAATACCTCTCTGAATTTGCTATTAAAATATCTATCTAGCTGCATTATTGGTTTATTTTCGAATTTTTGGTCAATATTTTGTAATTTTTTATGACCCCCGACCTGTCAAAATTTGCAAAAATGGGTTTGCAGAAAAGTGACCAGATCCCAGCACTGCTTAGCCCAAACTTTTGAAATTTTTACCCGATTTAAAAGTGGAATACCTCTCTGAATTTGTTGTTAAAATATCTATCTAGCTGCATTATTGGTTTATTTTCGAATTTTTGGTTAATATTTTGTAGTTTTTTATGACCCCCGACCTGTCAAAATTTGCAAAAAATGGGTTTGCAGAAAAGTGACCAGATCCCAGCACTGCTTAGCCCAAACTTTTGAAATTTTTACCCGATTTAAAAGTGGAATACCTCTCTGAATTTGTTGTTAAAATATCTATCTAGCTGCATTATTGGTTTATTTTCGAATTTTTGGTCAATATTTTGTAATTTTTTATGACCCCCGACCTGTCAAAATTTGCAAAAAATGGGTTTGCAGAAAAGTGACAAGATCCCAGCACTGCTTATCCCATAACTTTTGAAATTTTTACCCGATTTAAAAGTGGAATGCCTCTCTGAATTTGTTATTAAAATATCTATCTAGCTACATCATTGGTTTATTTTCGAATTTTTGGTCAATGTTTCGTCATTTTTTATGACCCCCGACCTGTCAAAATTTGCAAAAAATGGGTTTGCAGAAAAGTGACCAGATCCCAGCACTGCTTAGCCCATAACTTTTGAAATTTTTACCCGACTTAAAAGTGGAATACCTCTCTGAATTTGTTATTTAAATATCTATCTAGCTGCATTATTGGTTTATTTTCGAATTTTTGGTCAATATTTTGTAATTTTTTATGACCCCGACCTGTCAAAATTTGCAAAAAAATGGGTTTGCAGAAAAGTGACCAGATCCCAGCACTGCTTAGCCCAAACTTTTGAAATTTGTACCCGATTTAAAAGTGGAATACCTCTCTGAATTTGTTGTTAAAATATCTATCTAGCTGCATTATTGGTTTATTTTCGAATTTTTGGTCAATATTTTGTAATTTTTTATGACCCCCGACCTGTCAAAATTTGCAAAAAAATGGGTTTGCAGAAAAGTGACCAGATCCCAGCACTGCTTATCCCATAACTATTGAAATTTTTACCCGATTTAAAAGTGGAATACCTCTCTGAATTTGTTATTCGAATATCTATGTTATCTAGCTGCATTATTGGTTTATTTTCGAATTTTTGGTCAATGTTTCGTCATTTTTTATGACCCCCGACCTGTCAAAATTTGCAAAAAAATGGGTTTGCAGAAAAGTGACCAGATCCCAGCACTGCTTATCCCATAACTTTTGAAATTTTTACCCGATTTAAAAGTGGAATGCCTCTCTGAATTTGTTATTAAAATATCTATCTAGCTGCATTATTGGTTTATTTTCGAATTTTTGGTCAATATTTTGTAATTTTTTATGACCCCCGACCTGTCAAAATTTGCAAAAAATGGGTTTGCAGAAAAGTGACCAGATCCCAGCACTGCTTAGCCCAAACTTTTGAAATTTTTACCCGATTTAAAAGTGGAATACCTCTCTGAATTTGTTATTAAAATATCTATCTAGCTACATCATTGGTTTATTTTCGAATTTTTGGTCAATGTTTCGTCATTTTTTATGACCCCCGACCTGTCAAAATTTGCAAAAAATGGGTTTGCAGAAAAGTGACCAGATCCCAGCACTGCTTAGCCCAAACTTTTGAAATTTTTACCCGATTTAAAAGTGGAATACCTCTCTGAATTTGTTGTTAAAATATCTATCTAGCTGCATTATTGGTTTATTTTCGAATTTTTGGTCAATATTTTGTAGTTTTTTATGACCCCCGACCTGTCAAAATTTGCAAAAAAATGGGTTTGCAGAAAAGTGACCAGATCCCAGCACTGCTTATCCCATAACTTTTGAAATTTTTACCCGATTTAAAAGTGGAATGCCTCTCTGAATTTGTTATTAAAATATCTATCTAGCTACATCATTGGTTTATTTTCGAATTTTTGGTCAATGTTTCGTCATTTTTTATGACCCCCGACCTGTCAAAATTTGCAAAAAATGGGTTTGCAGAAAAGTGACCAGATCCCAGCACTGCTTAGCCCAAACTTTTAAAATTTTTACCCGATTTAAAAAGTGGAATACCTCTCTGAATTTGTTATTCGAATATCTATCTAGCTGCATTATTGGTTTATTTTCGAATTTTTGGTCAATATTTTGTAATTTTTTATGACCCCCGACCTGTCAAAATTTGCAAAAAAATGGGTTTGCAGAAAAGTGACCAGATCCCAGCACTGCTTAGCCCAAACTTTTGAAATTTTTACCCGATTTAAAAGTGGAATACCTCTCTGAATTTGTTATTCGAATATCTATCTAGCTGCATTATTGGTTTATTTTCGAATTTTTGGTCAATATTTTGTAGTTTTTTATGACCCCCGACCTGTCAAAATTTGCAAAAAATGGGTTTGCAGAAAAGTGACCAGATCCCAGCACTGCTTAGCCCAAACTTTTGAAATTTTTACCCGATTTAAAAGTGGAATACCTCTCTGAATTTGTTGTTAAAATATCTATCTAGCTGCATTATTGGTTTATTTTCGAATTTTTGGTCAATATTTTGTAGTTTTTTATGACCCCCGACCTGTCAAAATTTGCAAAAAATGGGTTTGCAGAAAAGTGACCAGATCCCAGCACTGCTTAGCCCAAACTTTTGAAATTTTTACCCGATTTAAAAGTGGAATACCTCTCTGAATTTGTTGTTAAAATATCTATCTAGCTGCATTATTGGTTTACTTTCGAATTTTTGGTCAATGTTTCGTCATTTTTTATGACCCCCGACCTGTCAAAATTTGCAAAAAAATGGGTTTGCAGAAAAGTGACCAGATCCCAGCACTGCTTAGCCCAAACTTTTGAAATTTTTACCCGATTTAAAAGTGGAATACCTCTCTGAATTTGTTATTCGAATATCTATCTAGCTGCATTATTGGTTTATTTTCGAATTTTTGGTCAATATTTTGTAGTTTTTTATGACCCCCGACCTGTCAAAATTTGCAAAAAATGGGTTTGCAGAAAAGTGACCAGATCCCAGCACTGCTTAGCCCAAACTTTTGAAATTTTTACCCGATTTAAAAGTGGAATACCTCTCTGAATTTGTTATTAAAATATCTATCTAGCTGCATTATTGGTTTATTTTCGAATTTTTGGTCAATATTTTGTAATTTTTTATGGCCCCCGACCTGTCAAAATTTGCATAAAATGGGTTTGCAGAAAAGTGACCAGATCCCAGCACTGCTTAGCCCATAACTTTTGAAATTTTTACCCGATTTAAAAAGTGGAATACCTCTCTGAATTTGTTATTAGAATATCTATCTAGCTGCATTATTGGTTTATTTTCGAATTTTTGGTCAATATTTTGTAATTTTTTATGACCCCCGACCTGTCAAAATTTGCAAAAAATGGGTTTGCAGAAAAGTGACCAGATCCCAGCACTGCTTAGCCCAAACTTTTGAAATTTTTACCCGATTTAAAAGTGGAATACCTCTCTGAATTTGTTATTAAAATATCTATCTAGCTGCATTATTGGTTTATTTTCGAATTTTTGGTCAATATTTTGTAATTTTTTATGACCCCCGACCTGTCAAAATTTGCAAAAAATGGGTTTGCAGAAAAGTGACCAGATCCCAGCACTGCTTAGCCCAAACTTTTGAAATTTTTACCCGATTTAAAAGTGGAATACCTCTCTGAATTTGTTGTTAAAATATCTATCTAGCTGCATTATTGGTTTATTTTCGAATTTTTGGTCAATATTTTGTAGTTTTTTATGACCCCCGACCTGTCAAAATTTGCAAAAAAATGGGTTTGCAGAAAAGTGACCAGATCCCAGCACTGCTTATCCCATAACTTTTGAAATTTTTACCCGATTTAAAAGTGGAATACCTCTCTGAATTTGTTATTAAAATATCTATCTAGCTACATCATTGGTTTATTTTCGAATTTTTGGTCAATGTTTCGTCATTTTTTATGACCCCCGACCTGTCAAAATTTGCAAAAAATGGGTTTGCAGAAAAGTGACCAGATCCCAGCACTGCTTAGCCCAAACTTTTGAAATTTTTACCCGATTTAAAAGTGGAATACCTCTCTGAATTTGTTGTTAAAATATCTATCTAGCTGCATTATTGGTTTATTTTCGAATTTTTGGTCAATATTTTGTAGTTTTTTATGACCCCCGACCTGTCAAAATTTGCAAAAAAATGGGTTTGCAGAAAAGTGACCAGATCCCAGCACTGCTTATCCCATAACTTTTGAAATTTTTACCCGATTTAAAAGTGGAATGCCTCTCTGAATTTGTTATTAAAATATCTATCTAGCTACATCATTGGTTTATTTTCGAATTTTTGGTCAATGTTTCGTCATTTTTTATGACCCCCGACCTGTCAAAATTTGCAAAAAATGGGTTTGCAGAAAAGTGACCAGATCCCAGCACTGCTTAGCCCAAACTTTTAAAATTTTTACCCGATTTAAAAGTGGAATACCTCTCTGAATTTGTTATTCGAATATCTATCTAGCTGCATTATTGGTTTATTTTCGAATTTTTGGTCAATATTTTGTAATTTTTTATGACCCCCGACCTGTCAAAATTTGCAAAAAATGGGTTTGCAGAAAAGTGACCAGATCCCAGCACTGCTTAGCCCAAACTTTTGAAATTTTTACCCGATTTAAAAGTGGAATACCTCTCTGAATTTGTTATTCGAATATCTATCTAGCTGCATTATTGGTTTATTTTCGAATTTTTGGTCAATATTTTGTAATTTTTTATGACCCCCAACCTGTCAAAATTTGCAAAAAATGGGTTTGCAGAAAAGTGACAAGATCCCAGCACTGCTTAGCCCAAACTTTTGAAATTTTTACCCGATTTAAAAGTGGAATACCTCTCTGAATTTGTTGTTAAAATATCTATCTAGCTGCATTATTGGTTTATTTTCGAATTTTTGGTCAATATTTTGTAATTTTTTATGACCCCCGACCTGTCAAAATTTGCAAAAAAATGGGTTTGCAGAAAAGTGACCAGATCCCAGCACTGCTTATCCCATAACTTTTGAAATTTTTACCCGATTTAAAAGTGGAATGCCTCTCTGAATTTGTTATTAAAATATCTATCTAGCTACATCATTGGTTTATTTTCGAATTTTTGGTCAATGTTTCGTCATTTTTTATGACCCCCGACCTGTCAAAATTTGCAAAAAATGGGTTTGCAGAAAAGTGACCAGATCCCAGCACTGCTTAGCCCAAACTTTTGAAATTTTTACCCGATTTAAAAGTGGAATACCTCTCTGAATTTGTTATTAAAATATCTATCTAGCTGCATCATTGGTTTATTTTCGAATTTTTGGTCAATATTTTGTAATTTTTTATGACTCCCGACCTGTCAAAATTTGCAAAAAATGGGTTTGCAGAAAAGTGGCAAGATCCCAGCACTGCTTAGCCCAAACTTTTGAAATTTTTACCCGATTTAAAAGTGGAATACCTCTCTGAATTTGTTGTTAACATATCTATCTATCTGCATTATTGGTTTATTTTCGAATTTTTGGTCAATATTTTGTAATTTTTTATGACCCCCGACCTGTCAAAATTTGCAAATAAAATGGGTTTACAGAAAAGTGACCAGATCCCAGCACTACTTAGCCCATAACATGTGAAATTTTTACCCGATTTAAAAGTGGAATACCTCTCTGAATTTGTTATTCGAATATCTATCTAGCTGCATTATTGGTTTATTTTCGAATTTTTGGTCAATATTTTTTAATTTTTTATGACCCCCGACCTGTCAAAATTTTCAAAAAATGGGTTTGCAGAAAAGTGACCAGAACCCAGCACTGCTTAGCCCATAACTTTTGAAATTTTTACCCGATTTAAAAGTGGAATACCTCTCTGAATTTGTTATTAAAATATCTATCTAGCTGCATTATTGGTTTATTTTCGAATTTTTGGTCAATATTTTGTAATTTTTTATGACCCCCGACCTGTCAAAATTTGCAAAAAATGGGTTTGCAGAAAAGTGACCAGATCCCAGCACTGCTTAGCCCATAACTTTTGAAATTTTTACCCGATTTAAAAGTGGAATACCTCTCTGATTTTGTTGTTAAAATATCTATCTAGCTGCATTATTGGTTTATTTTCGAATTTTTGGTCAATATTTTGTAATTTTTTATGACCCCCGACCTGTCAAAATTTGCAAAAAAATGGGTTTGCAGAAAAGTGACCAGATCCCAGCACTGCTTATCCCATAACTTTTGAAATTTTTACCCGATTTAAAAGTGGAATGCCTCTCTGAATTTGTTATTAAAATATCTATCTAGCTGCATTATTGGTTTATTTTCGAATTTTTGGTCAATATTTTGTAATTTTTTATGACCCCCGACCTGTCAAAATTTGCAAAAAAATGGGTTTGCAGAAAAGTGACCAGATCCCAGCACTGCTTATCCCATAACTTTTGAAATTTTTACCCGATTTAAAAGTGGAATGCCTCTCTGAATTTGTTATTAAAATATCTATCTAGCTACATCATTGGTTTATTTTCGAATTTTGGTCAATATTTTGTAGTTTTTTATGACCCCCGACCTGTCAAAATTTGCAAAAAATGGGTTTGCAGAAAAGTGACAAGATCCCAGCACTGCTTAGCCCAAACTTTTGAAATTTTTACCCGATTTAAAAGTGGAATACTTCTCTGAATTTGTTGTTAACATATCTATCTATCTGCATTATTGGTTTATTTTCGAATTTTTGGTCAATATTTTGTAATTTTTTATGACCGCCGACCTGTCAAAATTTGCACAAAAATGGGTTTACAGAAAAGTGACCAGATCCCAGCACTGCTTAGCCCATAACATGAGAAATTTTTACCCGATTTTAAAGTGGAATACCTCTCTGAATTTGTTATTCGAATATCTATCTAGCTGCATTATTGGTTTATTTTCGAATTTTTGGTCAATATTTTGTAATTTTTTATGACCCCCGACCTGTCAAAATTTTCAAAAAATGGGTTTGCAGAAAAGTGACCAGAACCCAGCACTGCTTAGCCCATAACTTTTGAAATTTTTACCCGATTTAAAAGTGGAATACCTCTCTGAATTTGTTATTCGAATATCTATCTAGCTGCATTATTGGTTTATTTTCGAATTTTTGGTCAATATTTTGTAATTTTTTATGACCCCCGACCTGACAAAATTTGCAAAAAATGGGTTTGCAGAAAAGTGACAAGATCCCAGCACTGCTTAGCCCATAACTTTTGAAATTTTTACCCGATTTAAAAGTGGAATACCTCTCTGAATTTGTTATTAAAATATCTATCTAGCTGCATTATTGGTTTATTTTCGAATTTTTGGTCAATATTTTGTAGTTTTTTATGACCCCCGACTTGTTAAAATTTGCATAAAATGGGTTTGCAGAAAAGTGACCAGATCCCAGCACTGCTTATCCCAAACCTTTTAAAATTTTTAACCGATTTAAAAGTGGAATACCTCTCTGAATTTGCTATTAAAATATCTATCTAGCTGCATTATTGGTTTATTTTCGAATTTTTGGTCAATATTTTTTAATTTTTTATGTCCCCCGACCTGTCAAAATTAGCAAAAAATGGGTTTGCAGAAAAGTGACCAGATCCCAGCGCTGCTTAGCCCTTAACTTTTGAAATTTTTACCCGATTTAAAAGTGGAATACCTCTCTGAATTTGTTGTTAAAATATCTATCTAGCTGCATTATTGGTTTATTTTCGAATTTTTGGTCAATATTTTGTAATTTTTTATGACCCTCGACCTGTCAAAATTTGCAAAAAATGGGTTTGCAGAAAAGTGACAAGATCCCAGCACTGCTTAGCCCAAAATTTTGAAATTTTTACCCGATTTAAAAGTGGAATACCTCTCTGAATTTGTTGTTAAAATATCTATCTAGCTGCATTATTGGTTTATTTTCGAATTTTTGGTCAATATTTTGTAATTTTTTATGATCCCCGACCTGTCAAAATTTGCAAAAAAAATGGGTTTGCAGAAAAGTGACCAGATCCCAGCACTGCTTATCCCATAACTTTTGAAATTTTTACCCGATTTAAAAGTGGAATGCCTCTCTGAATTTGTTATTAAAATATCTATCTAGCTACATCATTGGTTTATTTTCGAATTTTTGGTCAATGTTTCGTCATTTTTTATGACCCCCGACCTGTCAAAATTTGCAAAAAAATGGGTTTGCAGAAAAGTGACTAGATCCCAGCACTGCTTAGCCCAAACTTTTGAAATTTTTACCCGATTTAAAAGTGGAATACCTCTCTGAATTTGTTATTAAAATATCTATCTAGCTGCATTATTGGTTTATTTTCGAATTTTTGGTCAATATTTTGTAATTTTTTATGACCCCCGACCTGTCAAAATTTGCAAAAAAAATGGGTTTGCAGAAAAGTGACAAGATCCTAGCACTGCTTAGCCCAAACTTTTGAAATTTTTACCCGATTTAAAAGTGGAATACCTCTCTGAATTTGTTATTAAAATATCTATCTAGCTGCATTATTGGTTTATTTTCGAATTTTTGGTCAATATTTTGTCATTTTTTATGACCCCCGACCTGTCAAAATTTGCAAAAAATGGGTTTGCAGAAAAGTGACCAGATCCCAGCACTGCTTAGCCCATAACTTTTGAAATTTTTACCCGATTTAAAAGTGGAATACCTCTCTGAATTTGTTATTAAAATATCTATCTAGCTGCATTATTGGTTTATTTTCGAATTTTTGGTCAATATTTTGTAGTTTTTTATGACCCCCCGACCTGTCAAAATTTGCAAAAAATGGGTTTGCAGAAAAGTGACCAGATCCCAGCACTGCTTAACCCAAACTTTTGAAATTTTTACCCGATTTAAAAGTGGAATACTTCTCTGAATTTGTTATTAAAATATCTATCTAGCTGCATTATTGATTTATTTTCGAATTTTTGGTCAATATTTTGTAATTTTTATGACCCCCGACCTGTCAAAATTTGCAAAAAATGGGTTTCCAGAAAAGTGACCAGATCCCAGCACTGCTTAGCCCATAACTTTTGAAATTTTTACCCGATTTAAAAGTGGAATACCTCTCTGAATTTGTTATTCGAATATCTATCTAGCTGCATTATTGGTTTATTTTCGAATTTTTGGTCAATATTTTGTAATTTTTATGACCCCCGACCTGTCAAAATTTGCAAAAAATGGGTTTGCAGAAAAGTGACCAGAACCCAGCACTGCTTAGCCCATAACATGTGAAATTTTTACCCGATTTTAAAGTGGAATACCTCTCTGAATTTGTTATTAAAATATCTATCTAGCTGCATTATTGGTTTATTTTCGAATTTTTGGTCAATATTTTGTAATTTTTTATGACCCCCGACCTGTCAAAATTTGCAAAAAATGGGTTTGCAGAAAAGTGACCAGAACCCAGCACTGCTTAGCCCATAACTTTTGAAATTTTTACCCGATTTAAAAGTGGAATACCTCTCTGAATTTGTTATTCGAATATCTATCTAGCTGCATTATTGGTTTATTTTCGAATTTTTGGTCAATATTTTGTAATTTTTTATGACCCCCGACCTGTCAAAATTTGCAAAAAATGGGTTTGCAGAAAAGTGACCAGAACCCAGCACTGCTTAGCCCATAACTTTTGAAATTTTTACCCGATTTAAAAGTGGAATACCTCTCTGAATTTGTTATTAAAATATCTATCTAGCTGCATTATTGGTTTATTTTCGAATTTTTGGTCAATATTTTGTAATTTTTTATGACCCCCGACCTGTCAAGATTTGCAAAAAATGTGTTTGCAGAAAAGTGACCAGATCCCAGCACTGCTTAGCCCATAACTTTTGAAATTTTTACCCGATTTAAAAGTGGAATGCCTCTCTGAATTTGTTATTAAAATATCTATCTAGCTACATCATTGGTTTATTTTCGAATTTTTGGTCAATGTTTCGTCATTTTTTATGACCCCCGACCTGTCAAAATTTGCAAAAAATGGGTTTGCAGAAAAGTGACCAGATCCCAGCACTGCTTAGCCCAAGCTTTTGAAATTTTTACCCGATTTAAAAGTGGAATACCTCTCTGAATTTGTTGTTAAAATATCTATCTAGCTGCATTATTGGTTTATTTTCGAATTTTTGGTCAATATTTTGTAATTTTTTATGACCGACTTGTCAAAATTT
>NW_025064708.1:0-4670 GCF_018152265.1 Drosophila ficusphila | reverse complement strand
CTCTCTGAATTTGCTATTAAAATATCTATCTAGCTGCGATTATTGGTTTATTTTCGAATTTTGGTCAATATTTTGTAGTTTTTTATGACCCTGACTTGTTAAAATTTGCAAAAATGGGTTTGCAGAAAAGTGACCAGATCCCAGCACTGCTTATCCTAAACCTTTGAAATTTTTACCTGATTTAAAAGTGGAATACCTCTCTGAATTTGCTATTAAAATATCTATCTAGCTGCATTATTGGTTTATTTTCGAATTTTTGGTCAATATTTTTTAATTTTTTATGACCCCGACCTGTCAAAATTTGCAAAAATGGGTTTGCAGAAAAGTGACCAGATCCCCAGCACTGCTTAGCCCAAACTTTTGAAATTTTTACCCGATTTAAAAGTGGAATACCTCTCTGAATTTGTTGTTAAAATATCTATCTAGCTGCATTATTGGTTTATTTTCGAATTTTTGGTCAATATTTTGTAGTTTTTTATGACCCCCGACCTGTCAAAATTTGCAAAAAATGGGTTTGCAGAAAAGTGACCAGATCCCAGCACTGCTTAGCCCAAACTTTTGAAATTTTTACCCGATTTAAAAGTGGAATACCTCTCTGAATTTGTTATTAAAATATCTATCTAGCTGCATTATTGGTTTATTTTCGAATTTTTGGTCAATATTTTGTAATTTTTTATGACCCCCGACCTGTCAAAATTTGCAAAAAATGGGTTTGCAGAAAAGTAACCAGATCCCAGCACTGCTTATCCCATAACTTTTGAAATTTTACCCGATTTAAAAGTGGAATGCCTCTCTGAATTTGTTACTAAAATATCTATCTAGCTACATCATTGGTTTATTTTCGAATTTTTGGTCAATGTTTCGTCATTTTTTATGACCCCGACCTGTCAAAATTTGCAAAAAATGGGTTTGCAGAAAAGTGACTAGATCCCAGCACTGCTTAGCCCATAACTTTTGAAATTTTTACCCGATTTAAAAGTGGAATACCTCTCTGAATTTGTTATTAAAATATCTATCTAGCTGCATTATTGGTTTATTTTCGAATTTTTGGTCAATATTTTGTAGTTTTTTATGACCCCCGACTTGTTAAAATTTGCAAAAAATGGGTTTGCAGAAAAGTGACCAGATCCCAGCACTGCTTATCCCAAACCTTTTGAAATTTTTACCCGATTTAAAGAGTGGAATACCTCTCTGAATTTGCTATTAAAATATCTATCTAGCTGCATTATTG
Organism: Drosophila ficusphila; assembly: GCF_018152265.1. NCBI lineage: Eukaryota > Metazoa > Arthropoda > Insecta > Diptera > Drosophilidae > Drosophila > Drosophila ficusphila. The sequence goes on along the minus strand of NW_025064708.1, from coordinate 3,439 downwards.
GTTTATTTTCGAATTTTTGGTCAATATTTTGTAATTTTTTATGACCCCCGACCTGCCAAAATTTGCAAAAAAATGGGTTTGCAGAAAAGTGACCAGATCCCAGCGCTGCTTAGCCCAAACTTTTGAAATTTTTACCCGATTTAAAAGTGGAATACCTCTCTGAATTTGTTATTCGAATATCTATCTAGCTGCATTATTGGTTTATTTTCGAATTTTTGGTCAATATTTTGTAGTTTTTTATGACCCCCGACCTGTCAAAATTTGCAAAAAATGGGTTTGCAGAAAAGTGACCAGATCCCAGCACTGCTTAGCCCATAACTTTTGAAATTTTTACCCGATTTAAAAGTGGAATACCACTCTGAATTTGTTATTCGAATATCTATCTAGCTGCATTATTGGTTTATTTTCGAATTTTTGGTCAATATTTTGTAGTTTTTTATGACCCCCGACCTGTCAAAATTTGCAAAAAATGGGTTTGCAGAAAAGTGACCAGATCCCAGCACTGCTTAGCCCATAACTTTTGAAATTTTTACCCGATTTAAAAGTGGAATACCTCTCTGAATTTGTTATTAAAATATCTATCTAGCTGCATTATTGGTTTATTTTCGAATTTTTGGTCAATATTTTGTAGTTTTTTATGACCCCCGACTTGTTAAAATTTGCAAAAAATGGGTTTGCAGAAAAGTGACCAGATCCCAGCACTGCTTATCCCATAACTTTTGAAATTTTTACCCGATTTAAAAGTGGAATACCTCTCTGAATTTGTTGTTAAAATATCTATCTAGCTGCATTATTGGTTTATTTTCGAATTTTTGGTCAATATTTTGTAGTTTTTTATGACCCCCGACCTGTCAAAATTTGCAAAAAATGGGTTTGCAGAAAAGTGACCAGATCCCAGCACTGCTTAGCCCATAACTTTTGAAATTTTTACCCGATTTAAAAGTGGAATACCTCTCTGAATTTGTTATTAAAATATCTATCTAGCTGCATTATTGGTTTATTTTCGAATTTTTGGTCAATATTTTGTAGTTTTTTATGACCCCCGACTTGTTAAAATTTGCAAAAAATGGGTTTGCAGAAAAGTGACCAGATCCCAGCACTGCTTATCCCATAACTTTTGAAATTTTTACCCGATTTAAAAGTGGAATACCTCTCTGAATTTGTTATTAAAATATCTATCTAGCTGCATTATTGGTTTATTTTCGAATTTTTGGTCAATATTTTGTAGTTTTTTATGACCCCCGACTTGTCAAAATTTGCAAAAAATGGGTTTGCAGAAAAGTGACCAGATCCCAGCACTGCTGAGCCCAAACTTTTGAAATTTTTACCCGATTTAAAAGTGGAATACCTCTCTGAATTTGTTGTTAAAATATCTATCTAGCTGCATTATTGGTTTATTTTCGAATTTTTGGTCACTATTTTGTAATTTTTTATGACCCCCGACCTGTAAAAAATTTGCAAAAAAATGGGTTTGCAGAAAAGTGACCAGATCCCAGCACTGCTTATCCCATAACTTTTGAAATTTTTACCCGATTTAAAAGTGGAATGCCTCTCTGAATTTGTTATTAAAATATCTATCTAGCTACATCATTGGTTTATTTTCGAATTTTTGGTCAATGTTTCGTCATTTTTTATGACCCCCGACCTGTCAAAATTTGCAAAAAATGGGTTTGCGGAAAAGTGACCAGATCCCAGCACTGCTTAGCCCAAACTTTTGAAATTTTTACCCGATTTAAAAGTGGAATACCTCTCTGAATTTGTTGTTAAAATATCTATCTAGCTGCATTATTGGTTTATTTTCGAATTTTTGGTCAATATTTTGTAATTTTTTATGACCCCCGACCTGTCAAAATTTGCAAAAAAATGGGTTTGCAGAAAAGTAACCAGATCCCAGCACTGCTTATCCCATAACTTTTGAAATTTTTACCCGATTTAAAAGTGGAATGCCTCTCTGAATTTGTTACTAAAATATCTATCTAGCTACATCATTGGTTTATTTTCGAATTTTTGGTCAATGTTTCGTCATTTTTTATGACCCCCGACCTGTCAAAATTTGCAAAAAATGGGTTTGCAGAAAAGTGACCAGATCCCAGCACTGCTTAGCCCATAACTTTTGAAATTTTTACCCGATTTAGAAGTGGAATACCTCTCTGAATTTGTTATTAAAATATCTATCTAGCTGCATTATTGGTTTATTTTCGAATTTTTGGTCAATATTTTGTAGTTTTTTATGACCCCCGACTTGTTAAAATTTGCAAAAAATGGGTTTGCAGAAAAGTGACCAGATCCCAGCACTGCTTATCCCAAACCTTTTGAAATTTTTACCCGATTTAAAAGTGGAATACCTCTCTGAATTTGCTATTAAAATATCTATCTAGCTGCATTATTGGTTTATTTTCGAATTTTTGGACAATATTTTTTAATTTTTTATGACCCCCGACCTGCCAAAATTTGCAAAAAATGGGTTTGCAGAAAAGTGACCAGATCCCAGCGCTGCTTAGCCCAAACTTTTGAAATTTTTACCCGATTTAAAAGTGGAATACCTCTCTGAATTTGTTATTCGAATATCTATCTAGCTGCATTATTGGTTTATTTTGGAATTTTTGGTCAATATTTTGTAGTTTTTTATGACCCCCGACCTGTCAAAATTTGCAAAAAATGGGTTTGCAGAAAAGTGACCAGATCCCAGCACTGCTTAGCCCATAACTTTTGAAATTTTTACCCGATTTAAAAGTGGAATACCTCTCTGAATTTGTTATTAAAATATCTATCTAGCTGCATTATTGGTTTATTTTCGAATTTTTGGTCAATATTTTGTAGTTTTTTATGACCCCCGACTTCTTAAAATTTGCAAAAAATGGGTTTGCAGAAAAGTGACCAGATCCCAGCACTGCTTATCCCATAACTTTTGAAATTTTTGACCCGATTTAAAAGTGGAATACCTCTCTGAATTTGTTGTTAAAATATCTATCTAGCTGCATTATTGGTTTATTTTCGAATTTTTGGTCAATATTTTGTAGTTTTTATGACCCCCGACCTGTCAAAATTTGCAAAAAATGGGTTTGCAGAAAGTGACAAGATCCCAGCACTGCTGAGCCCAAACTTTTGAAATTTTTACCCGATTTAAAAGTGGAATACCTCTCTGAATTTGTTGTTAAAAATCTATCTAGCTGCATTATTGGTTTATTTTCCGAATTTTTGGTCAATATTTTGTAATTTTTTATGACCCCCGACCTGTCAAAATTTGCAAAAAATGGGTTTGCAGAAAAGTGACCAGATCCCAGCACTGCTGAGCCCAAACTTTTGAAATTTTTACCCGATTTAAAAGTGGAATACCTCTCTGAATTTGTTGTTAAAATATCTATCTAGCTTCCACATCATTGGTTTATTTTCGAATTTTTTGGTCACTATTTTGTAATTTTTTATGACCCCCCGACCT
>NW_025064707.1:0-40978 GCF_018152265.1 Drosophila ficusphila | reverse complement strand
TTTTACCCGATTTAATAGTGGAATACCTCTCTGAATTTGTTGTTAAAATATCTATCTAGCTGCATTATTGGTTTATTTTCGAATTTTTGGTCAATATTTTGTAATTTTTTATGACCCCCGACCTGTCAAAAATTGCAAAAAAAATGGGTTTGCAGAAAAGTGACCAGATCCCAGCACTGCTTATCCCATAACTTTTGAAATTTTTACCCGATTTAAAAGTGGAATGCCTCTCTGAATTTGTTATTAAAATATCTATCTAGCTACATCATTGGTTTATTTTCGAATTTTTGGTCAATATTTTGTAGTTTTTTATGACCCCCGACTTGTTAAAATTTGCAAAAAATGGGTTTGCAGAAAAGTGACCAGATCCCAGCACTGCTAATCCCATAACTTTTGAAATTTTTACCCGATTTAAAAGTGGAATGCCTCTCTGAATTTGTTATTAAAATATCTATCTAGCGGCATTATTGGTTTATTTTCGAATTTTTGGTCAATGTTTCGTCATTTTTTATGACCCCCGACCTGTCAAAATTTGCAAAAAATGGGTTTGCAGAAAAGTGACCAGATCCCAGCACTGCTTAGCCCAAACTTTTGAAATTTTTACCCGATTTAAAAGTGGAATACCTCTCTGAATTTGTTGTTAAAATATCTATCTAGCTGCATTATTGGTTTATTTTCGAATTTTTGGTCAATATTTTGTAGTTTTTTACGACCCCCGACCTGTCAAAATTTGCAAAAAAATGGGTTTGCACAAAAAGTGACCAGATCCCAGCACTGCTTAGCCCAAACTTTTGAAATTTTTACCCGATTTAAAAGTGGAAAACCTCTCTGAATTTGTTATTAAAATATCTATCTAGCTGCATTATTGGTTTATTTTCGAATTTTTGATCAATATTTTGTAGTTTTTTATGACCCCCGACCTGTCAAAATTTGCAAAAAATGGGTTTGCAGAAAAGTGACCAGATCCCAGCACTGCTTAGCCCATAACTTTTGAAATTTTACCCGATTTAAAAGTGGAATACCTCTCTGAATTTGTTGTTAAAATATCTATCTAGCTGCATTATTGGTTTATTTTCGAATTTTTGGTCAATATTTTGTAGTTTTTTATGACCCCCGACCTGTCAAAATTTGCAAAAAAATGGGTTTGCAGAAAAGTGACCAGATCCCAGCACTGCTTAGCCCAAACTTTTGAAATTTTTACCCGATTTAAAAGTGGAATACCTCTCTGAATTTGTTATTAAAATATCTATCTAGCTACATCATTGGTTTATTTTCGAATTTTTGGTCAATATTTTGTAGTTTTTTATGACCCCCGACTTGTTAAAATTTGCAAAAAATGGGTTTGCAGAAAAGTGACCAGATCCCAGCACTGCTAATCCCATAACTTTTGAAATTTTTACCCGATTTAAAAGTGGAATGCCTCTCTGAATTTGTTATTAAAATATCTATCTAGCGGCATTATTGGTTTATTTTCGAATTTTTGGTCAATGTTTCGTCATTTTTTATGACCCCCGACCTGTCAAAATTTGCAAAAAATGGGTTTGCAGAAAAGTGACCAGATCCCAGCACTGCTTAGCCCAAACTTTTGAAATTTTTACCCGATTTAAAAGTGGAATACCTCTCTGAATTTGTTGTTAAAATATCTATCTAGCTGCATTATTGGTTTATTTTCGAATTTTTGGTCAATGTTTCGTCATTTTTTATGACCCCCGACCTGTTAAAATTTGCAAAAAATGGGTTTGCAGAAAAGTGACCAGATCCCAGCACTGCTTAGCCCAAACTTTTGAAATTTTTACCCGATTTAAAAGTGGAATACCTCTCTGAATTTGTTATTAAAATATCTATCTAGCTGCATTATTGGTTTATTTTCGAATTTTTGGTCAATGTTTCGTCATTTTTTATGACCCCCGACCTGTCAAAATTTGCAAAAAATGGGTTTGCAGAAAAGTGACCAGATCCCAGCACTGCTTAGCCCAAACTTTTGAAATTTTTACCCGATTTAAAAGTGGAATACCTCTCTGAATTTGTTATTAAAATATCTATCTAGCTGCATTATTGGTTTATTTTCGAATTTTTGGTCAATGTTTCGTCATTTTTTATGACCCCCGACCTGTCAAAATTTGCAAAAAATGGGTTTGCACAAAAAGTGACCAGATCCCAGCACTGCTTAGCCCAAACTTTTGAAATTTTTACCCGATTTAAAAGTGGAAAACCTCTCTGAATTTGTTATTAAAATATCTATCTAGCTGCATTATTGGTTTATTTTCGAATTTTTGATCAATATTTTGTAGTTTTTTATGACCCCCGACCTGTCAAAATTTGCAAAAAATGGGTTTGCAGAAAAGTGACCAGATCCCAGCACTGCTTAGCCCATAACTTTTGAAATTTTTACCCGATTTAAAAGTGGAATACCTCTCTGAATTTGTTGTTAAAATATCTATCTAGCTGCATTATTGGTTTATTTTCGAATTTTTGGTCAATATTTTGTAGTTTTTTATGACCCCCGACCTGTCAAAATTTGCAAAAAATGGGTTTGCAGAAAAGTGACCAGATCCCAGCACTGCTTAGCCCAAACTTTTGAAATTTTTACCCGATTTAATAGTGGAATACCTCTCTGAATTTGTTGTTAAAATATCTATCTAGCTGCATTATTGGTTTATTTTCGAATTTTTGGTCAATATTTTGTAATTTTTTATGACCCCCGACCTGTCAAAATTTGCAAAAAAATGGGTTTGCAGAAAAGTGACCAGATCCCAGCACTGCTTATCCCATAACTTTTGAAATTTTTACCCGATTTAAAAGTGGAATGCCTCTCTGAATTTGTTATTAAAATATCTATCTAGCTACATCATTGGTTTATTTTCGAATTTTTGGTCAATATTTTGTAGTTTTTTATGACCCCCGACTTGTTAAAATTTGCAAAAAATGGGTTTGCAGAAAAGTGACCAGATCCCAGCACTGCTAATCCCATAACTTTTGAAATTTTTACCCGATTTAAAAGTGGAATGCCTCTCTGAATTTGTTATTAAAATATCTATCTAGCGGCATTATTGGTTTATTTTCGAATTTTTGGTCAATATTTTGTCATTTTTTATGACCCCCGACCTGTCAAAATTTGCAAAAAATGGGTTTGCAGAAAAGTGACCAGATCCCAGCACTGCTTAGCCCAAACTTTTGAAATTTTTACCCGATTTAAAAGTGGAATACCTCTCTGAATTTGTTGTTAAAATATCTATCTAGCTGCATTATTGGTTTATTTTCGAATTTTTGGTCAATATTTTGTAGTTTTTTACGACCCCCGACCTGTCAAAATTTGCAAAAAATGGGTTTGCACAAAAGTGACCAGATCCCAGCACTGCTTAGCCCAAACTTTTGAAATTTTTACCCGATTTAAAAGTGGAAAACCTCTCTGAATTTGTTATTAAAATATCTATCTAGCTGCATTATTGGTTTATTTTCGAATTTTTGATCAATATTTTGTAGTTTTTTATGACCCCCGACCTGTCAAAATTTGCAAAAAATGGGTTTGCAGAAAAGTGACCAGATCCCAGCACTGCTTAGCCCATAACTTTTGAAATTTTTACCCGATTTAAAAGTGGAATACCTCTCTGAATTTGTTGTTAAAATATCTATCTAGCTGCATTATTGGTTTATTTTCGAATTTTTGGTCAATATTTTGTAGTTTTTTATGACCCCCGACCTGTCAAAATTTGCAAAAAATGGGTTTGCAGAAAAGTGACAAGATCCCAGCACTGCTTGGCCCAAACTTTTGAAATTTTTACCCGATTTAAAAGTGGAATACCTCTCTGAATTTGTTATTAAAATATCTATCTAGCTGCATTATTGGTTTATTTTCGAATTTTTGGTCAATATTTTGTAGTTTTTTATGACCCCCGACCTGTCAAAATTTGCAAAAAATGGGTTTGCAGAAAAGTGACCAGATCCCAGCACTGCTTAGCCCATAACTTTTGAAATTTTTACCCGATTTAAAAGTGGAATACCTCTCTGAATTTGTTATTAAAATATCTATCTAGCTGCATTATTGGTTTATTTTCGAATTTTTGGTCAATATTTTGTAATTTTTTATGACCCCCGACCTGTCAAAATTTGCAAAAAAATGGGTTTGCAGAAAAGTGACCAGATCCCAGCACTGCTTAGCCCATAACTTTTGAAATTTTTACCCGATTTAAAAGTGGAATGCCTCTCTGAATTTGTTATTAAAATATCTATCTAGCTACATCATTGGTTTATTTTCGAATTTTTGGTCAATGTTTCGTCATTTTTTATGACCCCCGACCTGTCAAAATTTGCAAAAAATGGGTTTGCAGAAAAGTGACCAGATCCCAGCACTGCTTAGCCCATAACTTTTGAAATTTTTACCCGATTTAAAAGTGGAATACCTCTCTGAATTTGTTATTCGAATATCTATCTAGCTGCATTATTGGTTTATTTTCGAATTTTTGGTCAATATTTTGTAGTTTTTTAAGACCCCCGACCTGTCAAAATTTGCAAAAAATGGGTTTGCAGAAAAGTGACCAGATCCCAGCAATGCTTAGCCCAAACTTTTGAAATTTTTACCCGATTTAAAAGTGGAATACCTCTCTGAATTTGTTATTAAAATATCTATCTAGCTGCATTATTGGTTTATTTTCGAATTTTTGGTCAATGTTTCGTCCTTTTTTATGACCCCCGACCTGTCAAAATTTGCAAAAAATGGGTTTGCAGAAAAGTGACCAGATCCCAGCACTGCTTAGCCCAAACTTTTGAAATTTTTACCCGATTTAAAAGTGGAATACCTCTCTGAATTTGTTGTTAAAATATCTATCTAGCTGCATTATTGGTTTATTTTCGAATTTTTGGTCAATATTTTGTAATTTTTTATGACCCCCGACCTGTCAAAATTTGCAAAAAAAATGGGTTTGCAGAAAAGTGACCAGATCCCAGCACTGCTTATCCCATAACTTTTGAAATTTTTACCCGATTTAAAAGTGGAATGCCTCTCTGAATTTGTTATTAAAATATCTATCTAGCTACATCATTGGTTTATTTTCGAATTTTTGGTCAATGTTTCGTCATTTTTTATGACCCCCGACCTGTCAAAATTTGCAAAAAATGGGTTTGCAGAAAAGTGACCAGATCCCAGCACTGCTTAGCCCATAACTTTTGAAATTTTTACCCGATTTAAAAGTGGAATACCTCTCTGAATTTGTTATTCGAATATCTATCTAGCTGCATTATTGGTTTATTTTCGAATTTTTGGTCAATATTTTGTAATTTTTTATGACCCCCGACCTGTCAAAATTTTCAAAAAATGGGTTTGCAGAAAAGTGACCAGAACCCAGCACTGCTTAGCCCATAACTTTTGAAATTTTTACCCGATTTAAAAGTGGAATACCTCTCTGAATTTGTTATTAAAATATCTATCTAGCTACATCATTGGTTTATTTTCGAATTTTTGGTCAATGTTTCGTCATTTTTTATGACCCCCGACCTGTTAAAATTTGCAAAAAATGGGTTTGCAGAAAAGTGACCAGATCCCAGCACTGCTTAGCCCAAACTTTTGAAATTTTTACCCGATTTAAAAGTGGAATACCTCTCTGAATTTGTTATTAAAATATCTATCTAGCTGCATTATTGGTTTATTTTCGAATTTTTGGTCAATGTTTCGTCATTTTTTATGACCCCCGACCTGTCAAAATTTGCAAAAAATTTTTACCCGATTTAAAAGTGGAATACCTCTCTGAATTTGTTATTAAAATATCTATCTAGCTGCATTATTGGTTTATTTTCGAATTTTTGGTCAATGTTTCGTCATTTTTTATGACCCCCGACCTGTCAAAATTTGCAAAAAATGGGTTTGCAGAAAAGTGACCAGAACCCAGCACTGCTTAGCCCATAACTTTTGAAATTTTTACCCGATTTAAAAGTGGAATACCTCTCTGAATTTGTTATTAAAATATCTATCTAGCTGCATTATTGGTTTATTTTCGAATTTTTGGTCAATGTTTCGTCATTTTTTATGACCCCCGACTTGTTAAAATTTGCAAAAAATGGGTTTGCAGAAAAGTGACCAGATCCCAGCACTGCTTAGCCCAAACTTTTGAAATTTTTACCCGATTTAAAAGTGGAATACCTCTCTGAATTTGTTATTAAAATATCTATCTAGCTGCATTATTGGTTTATTTTCGAATTTTTGGTCAATATTTCGTAATTTTTTATGACCCCCGACCTGTCAAAATTTGCAAAAAATGGGTTTGCAGAAAAGTGACCAGATCCCAGCACTGCTTAGCCCATAACTTTTGAAATTTTTACCCGATTTAAAAGTGGAATACCTCTCTGAATTTGCTATTAAAATATCTATCTAGCTGCATTATTGGTTTATTTTCGAATTTTTGGTCAATATTTTGTAATTTTTTATGACCCCCGACCTGTCAAAATTTGCAAAAAATGGGTTTGCAGAAAAGTGACCAGATCCCAGCACTGCTTACCTGTCAAAATTTGCAAAAAATGGGTTTGCAGAAAAGTGACCAGATCCCAGCACTGCTTACCTGTCAAAATTTGCAAAAAATGGGTTTGCAGAAAAGTGACCAGATCCCAGCACTGCTTAGCCCATAACTTTTGAAATTTTTACCCGATTTAAAAGTGGAATACCTCTCTGAATTTGTTATTAGAATATCTATCTAGCTGCATTATTGGTTTATTTTCGAATTTTTGGTCAATGTTTCGTCATTTTTTATGACCCCCGACCTGTCAAAATTTGCAAAAAATGGGTTTGCAGAAAAGTGACAAGATCCCAGCACTGCTTAGCCCAAACTTTTGAAAATTTTACCCGATTTAAAAGTGGAATACCTCTCTGAATTTGTTGTTAAAATATCTATCTAGCTGCATTATTGGTTTATTTTCGAATTTTTGGTCAATATTTTGTAATTTTTTATGACCCCCGACCTGTCAAAATTTGCAAAAAAATGGGTTTGCAGAAAAGTGACCAGATCCCAGCACTGCTTATCCCATAACTTTTGAAATTTTTACCCGATTTAAAAGTGGAATGCCTCTCTGAATTTGTTATTAAAATATCTATCTAGCTACATCATTGGTTTATTTTCGAATTTTTGGTCAATGTTTCGTCATTTTTTATGACCCCCCACCTGTCAAAATTTGCAAAAAATGGGTTTGCAGAAAAGTGACCAGATCCCAGCACTGCTTAGCCCAAACTTTTGAAATTTTTACCCGATTTAAAAGTGGAATACCTCTCTGAATTTGTTATTCGAATATCTATCTAGCTGCATTATTGGTTTATTTTCGAATTTTTGGTCAATATTTTGTAGTTTTTTATGACCCCGACCTGTCAAAATTTGCAAAAAATGGGTTTGCAGAAAAGTGACCAGATCCCAGCACTGCTTATCCCATAACTTTTGAAATTTTTACCCGATTTAAAAGTGGAATACCTCTCTGAATTTGTTATTCGAATATCTATCTAGCTGCATTATTGGTTTATTTTCGAATTTTTGGTCAATATTTTGTAATTTTTTATGACCCCCGACCTGTCAAAATTTGCAAAAAATGGGTTTGCAGAAAAGTGACAAGATCCCAGCACTGCTTAGCCCAAACTTTTGAAATTTTTACCCGATTTAAAAGTGGAATACCTCTCTGAATTTGTTGTTAAAATATCTATCTAGCTGCATTATTGGTTTATTTTCGAATTTTTGGTCAATATTTTGTAATTTTTTATGACCCCAGACCTGTCAAAATTTGCAAAAAATGGGTTTGCAGAAAAGTGACCAGATCCCAGCACTGCTTAGCCCAAACTTTTGAAATTTTTACCCGATTTAAAAGTGGAATACCTCTCTGAATTTGTTATTCGAATATCTATCTAGCTGCATTATTGGTTTATTTTCGAATTTTTGGTCAATATTTTGTAATTTTTTATGACCCCCGACCTGTCAAAATTTGCAAAAAATGGGTTTGCAGAAAAGTGACCAGAACCCAGCACTGCTTAGCCCATAACTTTTGAAATTTTTACCCGATTTAAAAGTGGAATACCTGTCTGAATTTGTTATTAAAATATCTTTCTAGCTGCATTATTGGTTTATTTTCGAATTTTTGGTCAATATTTTGTAGTTTTTTATGACCCCCGACCTGTCAAAATTTGCAAAAAATGGGTTTGCAGAAAAGTGACCAGATCCCAGCACTGCTTATCCCATAACTTTTGAAATTTTTACCCGATTTAAAAGTGGAATACCTCTCTGAATTTGTTATTAAAATATCTATCTAGCTGCATTATTGGTTTATTTTCGAATTTTTGGTCAATGTTTCGTCATTTTTTATGACCCCCGACCTGTCAAAATTTGCAAAAAATGGGTTTGCAGAAAAGTGACCAGATCCCAGCACTGCTTAGCCCATAACTTTTGAAATTTTTACCCGATTTAAAAGTGGAATACCTCTCTGAATTTGTTATTCGAATATCTATCTAGCTGCATTATTGGTTTATTTTCGAATTTTTTGTCAATATTTTGTAATTTTTTATGACCCCCGACCTGTCAAAATTTTCAAAAAATGGGTTCGCACAAAAGTGACCAGAACCCAGCACTGCTTAGCCCATAACTTTTGAAATTTTTACCCGATTTAAAAGTGGAATACCTCTCTGAATTTGTTATTCGAATATCTATCTAGCTGCATTATTGGTTTATTTTCGAATTTTTGGTCATTATTTTGTAATTTTTTATGACCCCCGACCTGTCAAAATTTGCAAAAAATGGGTTCGCAGAAAAGTGACCAGAACCCAGCACTGCTTAGCCCATAACTTTTGAAATTTGTACCCGATTTAAAAGTGGAATGCCTCTCTGAATTTGTTATTAAAATATCTATCTAGCTACATCATTGGTTTATTTTCGAATTTTTGGTCAATGTTTCGTCATTTTTTATGACCCCCGACCTGTTAAAATTTGCAAAAAATGGGTTTGCAGAAAAGTGACCAGATCCCAGCACTGCTTACCCCAAACTTTTGAAATTTTTACCCGATTTAAAAGTGGAATACCTCTCTGAATTTGTTATTCGAATATCTATCTAGCTGCATTATTGGTTTATTTTCGAATTTTTGGTCAATATTTTGTAGTTTTTTATGACCCCCGACCTGTCAAAATTTGCAAAAAATGGGTTTGCAGAAAAGTGACCAGATCCCAGCACTGCTTAGCCCAAACTTTTGAAATTTTTACCCGATTTAAAAGTGGAATACCTCTCTGAATTTGTTATTAAAATATCTATCTAGCTGCATTATTGGTTTATTTTCGAATTTTTGGTCAATATTTTGTAATTTTTTATGACCCCCGACCTGTCAAAATTTGCAAAAAATGGGTTTGCAGAAAAGTGACCAGATCCCAGCACTGCTTAGCCCAAACTTTTGAAATTTTTACCTGATTTAAAAGTGGAATACATCTCTGAATTTGTTGTTAAAATATCTATCTAGCTGCATTATTGGTTTATTTTCGAATTTTTGGTCAATATTTTGTAATTTTTTATGACCCCCGACCTGTCAAAATTTGCAAAAAATGGGTTTGCAGAAAAGTGACCAGAACCCAGCACTGCTTAGCCCATAACTTTTGAAATTTTTACCCGATTTAAAAGTGGAATGCCTCTCTGAATTTGTTATTAAAATATCTATCTAGCTACATCATTGGTTTATTTTCGAATTTTTGGTCAATGTTTCGTCATTTTTTATGACCCCCGACCTGTTAAAATTTGCAAAAAATGGGTTTGCAGAAAAGTGACCAGATCCCAGCACTGCTTAGCCCAAACTTTTGAAATTTTTACCCGATTTAAAAGTGGAATACCTCTCTGAATTTGTTATTCGAATATCTATCTAGCTGCATTATTGGTTTATTTTCGAATTTTTTGGTCAATATTTTGTAATTTTTTATGACCCCCGACCTGTCAAAATTTGCAAAAAATGGGTTTGCAGAAAAGTGACCAGATCCCAGCACTGCTTAGCCCAAACTTTTGAAAGTGGAATACCTCTCTGAATTTGTTATTAAAATATCTATCTAGCTGCATTATTGGTTTATTTTCGAATTTTTGGTCAATATTTTGTAATTTTTTATGACCCCCGACCTGTTAAAATTTGCAAAAAATGGGTTTGCAGAAAAGTGACCAGATCCCAGCACTGCTTAGCCCAAACTTTTGAAATTTTTACCCGATTTAAAAGTGGAATACCTCTCTGAATTTGTTATTCGAATATCTATCTAGCTGCATTATTGGTTTATTTTCGAATTTTTGGTCAATATTTTGTAGTTTTTTATGACCCCCGACCTGTCAAAATTTGCAAAAAATGGGTTTGCAGAAAAGTGACCAGATCCCAGCACTGCTTAGCCCAAACTTTTGAAATTTTTACCCGATTTAAATGTGGAATACCTCTCTGAATTTGTTATTAAAATATCTATCTAGCTGCATTATTGGGTTATTTTTTTTGGAATTTTTGGTCAATATTTTGTAATTTTTTATGACCCCCGACCTGTCAAAATTTGCAAAAAAATTGGCTTGCAGAAAAGTGACCAGATCCCAGCACTGCTTATCCCATAACTTTTGAAATTTTTACCCGATTTAAAAGTGGAATGCCTCTCTGAATTTGTTATTAAAATATCTATCTAGCTACATCATTGGTTTATTTTCGAATTTTTGGTCAATGTTTCGTCATTTTTTTATGACCCCCGACCTGTTAAAATTTGCAAAAAATGGGTTTGCAGAAAAGTGACCAGATCCCAGCACTGCTTAGCCCAAACTTTTGAAATTTTTACCCGATTTAAAAGTGGAATACCTCTTTGAATTTGTTATTCGAATATCTATCTAGCTGCATTATTGGTTTATTTTCGAATTTTTGGTCAATATTTTGTAGTTTTTTATGACCCCCGACCTGTCAAAATTTGCAAAAAATGGGTTTGCAGAAAAGTGACCAGATTCCAGCACTGCTTAGCCCAAACTTTTGAAATTTTTACCCGATTTAAAAGTGGAATACCTCTCTGAATTTGTTGTTAAAATATCTATCTAGCTGCATTATTGGTTTATTTTCGAATTTTTGGTCAATATTTTGTAATTTTTTATGACCCCCGACCTGTCAAAATTTGCAAAAAATGGGTTTGCAGAAAAGTGACCAGATCCCAGCACTGCTTAGCCCAAACTTTTGAAATTTTTACCTGATTTAAAAGTGGTATACATCTCTGAATTTGTTGTTAAAATATCTATCTAGCTGCATTATTGGTTTATTTTCGAATTTTTGGTCAATATTTTGTAATTTTTTATGACCCCCGACCTGTCAAAATTTGCAAAAAATGGGTTTGCAGAAAAGTGACCAGAACCCAGCACTGCTTAGCCCATAACTTTTGAAATTTTTACCCGATTTAAAAGTGGAATGCCTCTCTGAATTTGTTATTAAAATATCTATCTAGCTACATCATTGGTTTATTTTCGAATTTTTGGTCAATGTTTCGTCATTTTTTATGACCCCCGACCTGTTAAAATTTGCAAAAAATGGGTTTGCAGAAAAGTGACCAGATCCCAGCACTGCTTAGCCCAAACTTTTGAAATTTTTACCCGATTTAAAAGTGGAATACCTCTCTGAATTTGTTATTCGAATATCTATCTAGCTGCATTATTGGTTTATTTTCGAATTTTTGGTCAATATTTTGTAATTTTTTATGACCCCCGACCTGTCAAAATTTGCAAAAATGGGTTTGCAGAAAAGTGACCAGATCCCAGCACTGCTTAGCCCAAACTTTTGAAAGTGGAATACCTCTCTGAATTTGTTATTAAAATATCTATCTAGCTGCATTATTGGTTTATTTTCGAATTTTTGGTCAATATTTTGTAATTTTTTATGACCCCCGACCTGTTAAAATTTGCAAAAAATGGGTTTGCAGAAAAGTGACCAGAACCCAGCACTGCTTAGCCCAAACTTTTGAAATTTTTACCCGATTTAAAAGTGGAATACCTCTCTGAATTTGTTATTAAAATATCTATCTAGCTACATCATTGGTTTATTTTCGAATTTTTGGTCAATATTTTGTAATTTTTTATGACCCCCCGACCTGTCAAAATTTGCAAAAAATGGGTTTGCAGAAAAGTGACCAGATCCCAGCACTGCTTAGCCCAAACTTTTGAAAGTGGAATACCTCTCTGAATTTGTTATTCGAATATCTATCTAGCTGCATTATTGGTTTATTTTCGAATTTTTGGTCAATATTTTGTAATTTTTTATGACCCCCGACCTGTCAAAATTTGCAAAAAATGGGTTTGCAGAAAAGTGACCAGAACCCAGCACTGCTTAGCCCAAACTTTTGAAATTTTTACCCGATTTAAAAGTGGAATACCTCTCTGAATTTGTTATTAAAATATCTATCTAGCTACATCATTGGTTTATTTTCGAATTTTTGGTCAATGTTTCGTCATTTTTTATGACCCCCGACCTGTTAAAATTTGCAAAAAATGGGTTTGCAGAAAAGTGACCAGATCCCAGCACTGCTTAGCCCAAACTTTTGAAATTTTTACCCGATTTAAAAGTGGAATACCTCTTTGAATTTGTTATTCGAATATCTATCTAGCTGCATTATTGGTTTATTTTCGAATTTTTGGTCAATATTTCGTCATTTTTTATGACCCCCCGACCTGTCAAAATTTGCAAAAAATGGGTTTGCAGAAAAGTGACCAGATCCCAGCACTGCTTAGCCCAAACTTTTGAAATTTTTACCCGATTTAAAAGTGGAATACCTCTCTGAATTTGTTATTAAAATATCTATCTAGCTGCATTATTGGTTTATTTTCGAATTTTTGGTCAATATTTTGTAATTTTTTATGACCCCCGACCTGTCAAAATTTGCAAAAAATGGGTTTGCAGAAAAGTGACCAGATCCCAGCACTGCTTAGCCCAAACTTTTGAAATTTTTACCTGATTTAAAAGTGGTATACATCTCTGAATTTGTTGTTAAAATATCTATCTAGCTGCATTATTGGTTTATTTTCGAATTTTTGGTCAATATTTTGTAATTTTTTATGACCCCCGACCTGTCAAAATTTGCAAAAAATGGGTTTGCAGAAAAGTGACCAGATCCCAGCACTGCTTAGCCCAAACTTTTGAAATTTTTACCCGATTTAAAAGTGGAATACCTCTCTGAATTTGTTATTCGAATATCTATCTAGGGGCTGTCCATATATTACGTAATCACGTTTTCTGCGATTTTTGACCCCCTCCCCCCTGGTAATCAAAAGTAATCATTTAATGAACACCCTCCCCCCCTACAATGATTACGTTATCACAAAAAAAAAAAAAATATGCAAATTTTTTTCTTTTGTTCTATATTTTCAAAAGGAGATTCCAGCCAATCTTTAATATTATTTATTACTGGAAGTTGGCTTGTCAAAATCGGTTTATTTCCGCAGGTATCATCTTTGTCTTCGTCGTCTACATAGTCTATACAAATAATAGAATATGTATATCGACTTAATTATAGAGTTGCATTCGGTACTTATTGACGGAGTAAGCGGCGCGAAACCAATTTTTTAATATGTATATACTTTTAACAACAAAATTTTTATAAAATGATTACATAATCAATATCCAAGACCCCTCCCTCCCCATGTAATCAAACATAATCATTTCCGTGACCCCCTCCCCCCCTAAGTGATTACGTAATATATGGACAGCCCCCTAGCTGCATTATTGGTTTATTTTCGAATTTTTGGTCAATATTTTGTAGTTTTTTATGACCCCCGACCTGTCAAAATTTGCAAAAAATGGGTTTGCAGAAAAGTGACCAGATCCCAGCACTGCTTAGCCCATAACTTTTGAAATTTTTACCTGATTTAAAAGTGGAATACCTCTCTAAATTTGTTATTAAAATATCTATCTAGCTACATCATTGGTTTATTTTCGAATTTTTGGTCAATATTTTGTAATTTTTTATGACCCCCGACCTGTCAAAATTTGCAAAAAATGGGTTTGCAGAAAAGTGACCAGAACCCAGCACTGCTTAGCCCAAACTTTTGAAATTTTTACCCGATTTAAAAGTGGAATACCTCTCTGAATTTGTTATTAAAATATCTATCTAGCTACATCATTAGTTTATTTTCGAATTTTTGGTCAATGTTTCGTCATTTTTTTATGACCCCCGACCTGTTAAAATTTGCAAAAAATGGGTTTGCAGAAAAGTGACCAGAACCCAGCACTGCTTAGCCCAAACTTTTGAAATTTTTACCCGATTTAAAAGTGGAATACCTCTCTGAATTTGTTATTAAAATATCTATCTAGCTACATCATTGGTTTATTTTCGAATTTTTGGTCAATGTTTCGTCATTTTTTATGACCCCCGACCTGTTAAAATTTGAAAAAAATGGGTTTGCAGAAAAGTGACCAGATCCCAGCACTGCTTAGCCCAAACTTTTGAAATTTTTACCCGATTTAAAAGTGGAATACCTCTTTGAATTTGTTATTCGAATATCTATCTAGCTGCATTATTGGTTTATTTTCGAATTTTTGGTCAATATTTCGTCATTTTTTATGACCCCCGACCTGTCAAAATTTGCAAAAAATGGGTTTGCAGAAAAGTGACCAGATCCCAGCACTGCTTAGCCCAAACTTTTGAAATTTTTACCCGATTTAAAAGTGGAATACCTCTCTGAATTTGCTATTAAAATATCTATCTAGCTGCATTATTGGTTTATTTTCGAATTTTTGGTCAATGTTTCGTCATTTTTTATGACCCCCAACCTGTCAAAATTTGCAAAAAATGGGTTTGCAGAGAAGTGACCAGATCCCAGCACTGCTTAGCCCAAACTTTTGAAATTTTTACCCGATTTAAAAGTGGAATACCTCTCTGAATTTGTTATTCGAATATCTATCTTTTGCAGAAAAGTGACCAGATCCCAGCACTGCTTAGCCCAAACTTTTGAAATTTTTACCCGATTTAAAAGTGGAATACCTCTCTGAATTTGCTATTAAAATATCTATCTAGCTGCATTATTGGTTTATTTTCGAATTTTTGGTCAATATTTTGTAATTTTTTATGACCCCCGACCTGTCAAAATTTGCAAAAAATGGGTTTGCAGAAAAGTGACCAGATCCCAGCACTGCTTAGCCCAAACTTTTGAAATTTTTACCTGATTTAAAAGTGGTATACATCTCTGAATTTGTTGTTAAAATATCTATCTAGCTGCATTATTGGTTTATTTTCGAATTTTTGGTCAATATTTTGTAATTTTTTATGACCCCCGACCTGTCAAAATTTGCAAAAAATGGGTTTGCAGAAAAGTGACCAGATCCCAGCACTGCTTAGCCCAAACTTTTGAAATTTTTACCCGATTTAAAAGTGGAATACCTCTCTGAATTTGTTATTCGAATATCTATCTAGGGGCTGTCCATATATTACGTAATCACGTTTTCTGCGATTTTTGACCCCCCCCCCCCTGGTAATCAAAAGTAATCATTTAATGAACACCCTCCCCCCCCCTACAATGATTACGTTATCACAAAAAAAAAAAAGATATGCAAATTTTTTCTTTTGTTCTATATTTTCAAAAGGAGATTCCAGCCAATCTTTAATATTATTTATTACTGGAAGTTGGCTTGTCAAAATCGGTTTATCTCCGCAGGTATCATCTTTGTCTTCGTCGTCTACATAGTCTATACAAATAATAGAATATGTATATCGACTTAATTATAGAGTTGCATTCGGTACTTATTGACGGAGTAAGCGGCGCGAAACCAATTTTTTAATATGTATATACTTTTAACAACAAAATTTTTATAAAATGATTACATAATCAATATCCAAGACCCCTCCCTCCCCATGTAATCAAACATAATCATTTCCGTGACCCCCTCCCCCCTAAGTGATTACGTAATATATGGACAGCCCCCTAGCTGCATTATTGGTTTATTTTCGAATTTTTGGTCAATATTTTGTAGTTTTTTATGACCCCCGACCTGTCAAAATTTGCAAAAAATGGGTTTGCAGAAAAGTGACCAGATCCCAGCACTGCTTAGCCCATAACTTTTGAAATTTTTACCCGATTTAAAAGTGGAATACCTCTCTAAATTTGTTATTAAAATATCTATCTAGCTACATCATTGGTTTATTTTCGAATTTTTGGTCAATATTTTGTAATTTTTTATGACCCCCGACCTGTCAAAATTTGCAAAAAATGGGTTTGCAGAAAAGTGACCAGAACCCAGCACTGCTTAGCCCAAACTTTTGAAATTTTTACCCGATTTAAAAGTGGAATACCTCTCTGAATTTGTTATTAAAATATCTATCTAGCTACATCATTGGTTTATTTTCGAATTTTTGGTCAATGTTTCGTCATTTTTTTATGACCCCCGACCTGTTAAAATTTGCAAAAAAATGGGTTTGCAGAAAAGTGACCAGATCCCAGCACTGCTTAGCCCAAACTTTTGAAATTTTTACCCGATTTAAAAGTGGAATACCTCTTTGAATTTGTTATTCGAATATCTATCTAGCTGCATTATTGGTTTATTTTCGAATTTTTGGTCAATATTTTGTAGTTTTTTATGACCCCCGACCTGTCAAAATTTGCAAAAAATGGGTTTGCAGAAAAGTGACCAGATTCCAGCACTGCTTAGCCCAAACTTTTGAAATTTTTACCCGATTTAAAAGTGGAATACCTCTCTGAATTTGTTGTTAAAATATCTATCTAGCTGCATTATTGGTTTATTTTCGAATTTTTGGTCAATATTTTGTAATTTTTTATGACCCCCGACCTGTCAAAATTTGCAAAAAATGGGTTTGCAGAAAAGTGACCAGATCCCAGCACTGCTTAGCCCAAACTTTTGAAATTTTTACCTGATTTAAAAGTGGTATACATCTCTGAATTTGTTGTTAAAATATCTATCTAGCTGCATTATTGGTTTATTTTCGAATTTTTGGTCAATATTTTGTAATTTTTTATGACCCCCGACCTGTCAAAATTTGCAAAAAATGGGTTTGCAGAAAAGTGATCAGAACCCAGCACTGCTTAGCCCATAACTTTTGAAATTTTTACCCGATTTAAAAGTGGAATGCCTCTCTGAATTTGTTACTAAAATATCTATCTAGCTACATCATTGGTTTATTTTCGAATTTTTGGTCAATGTTTCGTCATTTTTTATGACCCCCCGACCTGTCAAAATTTGCAAAAAAGGGTTTGCAGAAAAGTGACCAGATCCCAGCACTGCTTAGCCCAAACTTTTGAAATTTTTACCCGATTTAAAAGTGGAATACCTCTCTGAATTTGTTATTCGAATATCTATCTAGCTGCATTATTGGTTTATTTTCAAATTTTTGGTCAATATTTTGTAGTTTTTTATGACCCCCGACCTGTCAAAATTTGCAAAAAATGGGTTTGCAGAAAAGTGACCAGAACCCAGCACTGCTTAGCCCAAACTTTTGAAATTTTTACCCGATTTAAAAGTGGAATACCTCTCTGAATTTGTTATTAAAATATCTATCTAGCTACATCATTTGTTTATTTTCGAATTTTTGGTCAATGTTTCGTCATTTTTTATGACCCCCGACCTGTTAAAATTTGCAAAAAATGGGTTTGCAGAAAAGTGACCAGATCCCAGCACTGCTTAGCCCAAACTTTTGAAATTTTTACCCGATTTAAAAGTGGAATACCTCTTTGAATTTGTTATTAAAATATCTATCTAGCTACATCATTGGTTTATTTTCGAATTTTTGGTCAATATTTTGTAGTTTTTTATGACCCCCGACCTGTCAAAATTTGCAAAAAATGGGTTTGCAGAAAAGTGACCAGATCCCAGCACTGCTTAGCCCAAACTTTTGAAATTTTTACCCGATTTAAAAGTGGAATACCTCTCTGAATTTGTTGTTAAAATATCTATCTAGCTACATCATTGGTTTATTTTCGAATTTTTGGTCAATGTTTCGTCATTTTTTATGACCCCCGACCTGTTAAAATTTGCAAAAAATGGGTTTGCAGAAAAGTGACCAGATCCCAGCACTGCTTAGCCCAAACTTTTGAAATTTTTACCCGATTTAAAAGTGGAATACCTCTTTGAATTTGTTATTCGAATATCTATCTAGCTGCATTATTGGTTTATTTTCGAATTTTTGGTCAATATTTTGTAGTTTTTTATGACCCCCGACCTGTCAAAATTAGCAAAAAATGGGTTTGCAGAAAAAGTGACCAGATCCCAGCACTGCTTAGCCCAAACTTTTGAAATTTTTACCCGATTTAAAAGTGGAATACCTCTCTGAATTTGTTGTTAAAATATCTATCTAGCTGCATTATTGGTTTATTTTCGAATTTTTGGTCAATGTTTTGTAGTTTTTTATGACCCCCGACCTGTCAAAATTTGCAAAAAATGGGTTTGCAGAAAAGTGACCAGATCCCAGCACTGCTTAGCCCAAACTTTTGAAATTTTTACCCGATTTAAAAGTGGAATACCTCTCTGAATTTGTTGTTAAAATATCTATCTAGCTGCATTATTGGTTTATTTTCGAATTTTTGGTCAATGTTTCGTCATTTTTTATGACCCCCGACCTGTCAAAATTTGCAAAAAATGGGTTTGCAGAAAAGTGACCAGATCCCAGCACTGCTTAGCCCAAACTTTTGAAATTTTTACCCGATTTAAAAGTGGAATACCTCTCTGAATTTGTTATTCGAATATCTATCTAGCTGCATTATTGGTTTATTTTCGAATTTTTGGTCAATATTTTGTAGTTTTTTATGACCCCCGACCTGTCAAAATTTGCAAAAAATGGGTTTGCAGAAAAGTGACCAGATCCCAGCACTGCTTAGCCCAAACTTTTGAAATTTTTACCCGATTTAAAAGTGGAATACCTCTCTGAATTTGTTATTAAAATATCTATCTAGCTGCATTATTGGTTTATTTTCGAATTTTTGGTCAATATTTTGTAATTTTTTATGGCCCCCGACCTGTCAAAATTTGCAAAAAATGGGTTTGCAGAAAAGTGACCAGATCCCAGCACTGCTTAGCCCATAACTTTTGAAATTTTTACCCGATTTAAAAGTGGAATACCTCTCTGAATTTGTTATTAGAATATCTATCTAGCTGCGTTATTTGTTTATTTTCGAATTTTTGGTCAATATTTTGTAATTTTTTATGACCCCCGACCTGTCAAAATTTGCAAAAAATGGGTTTGCAGAAAAGTGACCAGATCCCAGCACTGCTTAGCCCAAACTTTTGAAATTTTTACCCGATTTAAAAGTGGAATACCTCTCTGAATTTGTTATTAAAATATCTATCTAGCTGCATTATTGGTTTATTTTCGAATTTTTGGTCAATATTTTGTAATTTTTTATGACCCCCGACCTGTCAAAATTTGCAAAAAATGGGTTTGCAGAAAAGTGACCAGATCCCAGCACTGCTTAGCCCAAACTTTTGAAATTTTTACCCGATTTAAAAGTGGAATACCTCTCTGAATTTGTTATTCGAATATCTATCTAGCTGCATTATTGGTTTATTTTCGAATTTTTGGTCAATATTTTGTAGTTTTTTATGACCCCCGACCTGTCAAAATTTGCAAAAAATGGGTTTGCAGAAAAGTGACCAGATCCCAGCACTGCTTAGCCCAAACTTTTGAAATTTTTACCCGATTTAAAAGTGGAATACCTCTCTGAATTTGTTATTAAAATATCTATCTAGCTGCATTATTGGTTTATTTTCGAATTTTTGGTCAATATTTTGTAATTTTTTATGGCCCCCGACCTGTCAAAATTTGCAAAAAATGGGTTTGCAGAAAAGTGACCAGATCCCAGCACTGCTTAGCCCATAACTTTTGAAATTTTTACCCGATTTAAAAGTGGAATACCTCTCTGAATTTGTTATTAGAATATCTATCTAGCTGCGTTATTTGTTTATTTTCGAATTTTTGGTCAATATTTTGTAATTTTTTATGACCCCCGACCTGTCAAAATTTGCAAAAAATGGGTTTGCAGAAAAGTGACCAGATCCCAGCACTGCTTAGCCCAAACTTTTGAAATTTTTACCCGATTTAAAAGTGGAATACCTCTCTGAATTTGTTATTAAAATATCTATCTAGCTGCATTATTGGTTTATTTTCGAATTTTTGGTCAATATTTTGTAATTTTTTATGACCCCCGACCTGTCAAAATTTGCAAAAAATGGGTTTGCAGAAAAGTGACCAGATCCCAGCACTGCTTAGCCCAAACTTTTGAAATTTTTACCCGATTTAAAAGTGGAATACCTCTCTGAATTTGTTGTTAAAATATCTATCTAGCTGCATTATTGGTTTATTTTCGAATTTTTGGTCAATATTTTGTAGTTTTTTATGACCCCCGACCTGTCAAAATTTGCAAAAAATGGGTTTGCAGAAAAGTGACCAGATCCCAGCACTGCTTAGCCCAAACTTTTGAAATTTTTACCCGATTTAAAAGTGGAATACCTCTCTGAATTTGTTATTAAAATATCTATCTAGCTGCATTATTGGTTTATTTTCGAATTTTTGGTCAATATTTTGTAGTTTTTTATGACCCCCGACCTGTCAAAATTTGCAAAAAATGGGTTTGCAGAAAAGTGACCAGATTCCAGCACTGCTTAGCCCAAACTTTTGAAATTTTTACCCGATTTAAAAGTGGAATACCTCTCTGAATTTGTTGTTAAAATATCTATCTAGCTGCATTATTGGTTTATTTTCGAATTTTTGGTCAATATTTTGTAATTTTTTATGACCCCCGACCTGTCAAAATTTGCAAAAAATGGGTTTGCAGAAAAGTGACCAGATCCCAGCACTGCTTAGCCCAAACTTTTGAAATTTTTACCTGATTTAAAAGTGGTATACATCTCTGAATTTGTTGTTAAAATATCTATCTAGCTGCATTATTGGTTTATTTTCGAATTTTTGGTCAATATTTTGTAATTTTTTATGACCCCCGACCTGTCAAAATTTGCAAAAAATGGGTTTGCAGAAAAGTGATCAGAACCCAGCACTGCTTAGCCCATAACTTTTGAAATTTTTACCCGATTTAAAAGTGGAATGCCTCTCTGAATTTGTTACTAAAATATCTATCTAGCTACATCATTGGTTTATTTTCGAATTTTTGGTCAATGTTTCGTCATTTTTTATGACCCCCGACCTGTCAAAATTTGCAAAAAAAGGGTTTGCAGAAAAGTGACCAGATCCCAGCACTGCTTAGCCCAAACTTTTGAAATTTTTACCCGATTTAAAAGTGGAATACCTCTCTGAATTTGTTATTCGAATATCTATCTAGCTGCATTATTGGTTTATTTTCAAATTTTTGGTCAATATTTTGTAGTTTTTTATGACCCCCGACCTGTCAAAATTTGCAAAAAATGGGTTTGCAGAAAAGTGACCAGAACCCAGCACTGCTTAGCCCAAACTTTTGAAATTTTTACCCGATTTAAAAGTGGAATACCTCTCTGAATTTGTTATTAAAATATCTATCTAGCTACATCATTTGTTTATTTTCGAATTTTTGATCAATGTTTCGTCATTTTTTATGACCCCCGACCTGTTAAAATTTGCAAAAAATGGGTTTGCAGAAAAGTGACCAGATCCCAGCACTGCTTAGCCCAAACTTTTGAAATTTTTACCCGATTTAAAAGTGGAATACCTCTTTGAATTTGTTATTCGAATATCTATCTAGCTGCATTATTGGTTTATTTTCGAATTTTTGGTCAATATTTTGTAGTTTTTTATGACCCCCGACCTGTCAAAATTTGCAAAAAATGGGTTTGCAGAAAAGTGACCAGATCCCAGCACTGCTTAGCCCAAACTTTTGAAATTTTTACCCGATTTAAAAGTGGAATACCTCTCTGAATTTGTTGTTAAAATATCTATCTAGCTACATCATTGGTTTATTTTCGAATTTTTGGTCAATGTTTCGTCATTTTTTATGACCCCCCGACCTGTTAAAATTTGCAAAAAATGGGTTTGCAGAAAAGTGACCAGATCCCAGCACTGCTTAGCCCAAACTTTTGAAATTTTTACCCGATTTAAAAGTGGAATACCTCTTTGAATTTGTTATTCGAATATCTATCTAGCTGCATTATTGGTTTATTTTCGAATTTTTGGTCAATATTTTGTAGTTTTTTATGACCCCCGACCTGTCAAAATTTGCAAAAAAATGGGTTTGCAGAAAAGTGACCAGATCCCAGCACTGCTTAGCCCAAACTTTTGAAATTTTTACCCGATTTAAAAGTGGAATACCTCTCTGAATTTGTTGTTAAAATATCTATCTAGCTGCATTATTGGTTTATTTTCGAATTTTTGGTCAATATTTTGTATTTTTTATGACCCCCGACCTGTCAAAATTTGCAAAAAATGGGTTTGCAGAAAAGTGACCAGATCCCAGCACTGCTTAGCCCAAACTTTTTAAATTTTTACCCGATTTAAAAGTGGAATACCTCTCTGAATTTGTTGTTAAAATATCTATCTAGCTGCATTATTGGTTTATTTTCGAATTTTTGGTCAATGTTTCGTCATTTTTTATGACCCCCGACCTGTCAAAATTTGCAAAAAATGGGTTTGCAGAAAAGTGACCAGATCCCAGCACTGCTTAGCCCATAACTTTTAAAATTCTTACCCGATTTAAAAGTGGAATACCTCTCTGAATTTGTTATTCGAATATCTATCTAGCTGCATTATTGGTTTATTTTCGAATTTTTTGGTCAATATTTTGTAGTTTTTTATGACCCCCGACCTGTCAAAATTTGCAAAAAATGGGTTTGCAGAAAAGTGACCAGATCCCAGCACTGCTTAGCCCAAACTTTTGAAATTTTTACCCCATTTAAAAGTGGAATACCTCTCTGAATTTGTTATTAAAATATCTATCTAGCTGCATTATTGGTTTATTTTCGAATTTTTGGTCAATATTTTGTAATTTTTTATGGCCCCCGACCTGTCAAAATTTGCAAAAAATGGGTTTGCAGAAAAGTGACCAGATCCCAGCACTGCTTAGCCCATAACTTTTGAAATTTTTACCCGATTTAAAAGTGGAATACCTCTCTGAATTTGTTATTAGAATATCTATCTAGCTGCGTTATTTGTTTATTTTCGAATTTTTGGTCAATATTTTGTAATTTTTTATGACCCCCGACCTGTCAAAATTTGCAAAAAATGGGTTTGCAGAAAAGTGACCAGATCCCAGCACTGCTTAGCCCAAACTTTTGAAATTTTTACCCGATTTAAAAGTGGAATACCTCTCTGAATTTGTTATTAAAATATCTATCTAGCTGCATTATTGGTTTATTTTCGAATTTTTGGTCAATATTTTGTAATTTTTTATGACCCCCGACCTGTCAAAATTTGCAAAAAATGGGTTTGCAGAAAAGTGACCAGATCCCAGCACTGCTTAGCCCAAACTTTTGAAATTTTTACCCGATTTAAAAGTGGAATACCTCTCTGAATTTGTTGTTAAAATATCTATCTAGCTGCATTATTGGTTTATTTTCGAATTTTTGGTCAATATTTTGTAGTTTTTTATGACCCCCGACCTGTCAAAATTTGCAAAAAAATGGGTTTGCAGAAAAGTGACCAGATCCCAGCACTGCTTAGCCCAAACTTTTGAAATTTTTACCCGATTTAAAAGTGGAATACCTCTCTGAATTTGTTATTAAAATATCTATCTAGCTGCATTATTGGTTTATTTTCGAATTTTTGGTCAATATTTTGTAATTTTTTATGACCCCCGACCTGTCAAAATTTGCAAAAAAATGGGTTTGCAGAAAAGTGACCAAATCCCAGCACTGCTTATCCCATAACTTTTGAAATTTTTACCCGATTTAAAAGTGGAATGCCTCTCTGAATTTGTTATTAAAATATCTATCTAGCTACATCATTGGTTTATTTTCGAATTTTTGGTCAATGTTTCGTCATTTTTTATGACCCCCGACCTGTCAAAATTTGCAAAAAATGGGTTTGCAGAAAAGTGACCAGATCCCAGCACTGCTTAGCCCATAACTTTTGAAATTTTTACCCGATTTAAAAGTGGAATGCCTCTCTGAATTTGTTATTAAAATATCTATCTAGCTACATCATTGGTTTATTTTCGAATTTTTGGTCAATGTTTCGTCATTTTTTATGACCCCCGACCTGTCAAAATTTGCAAAAAATGGGTTTGCAGAAAAGTGACCAGAACCCAGCACTGCTTAGCCCATAACTTTTGAAATTTTTACCCGATTTAAAAGTGGAATACCTCTCTGAATTTGTTATTAAAATATCTATCTAGCGGCATTATTGGTTTATTTTCGAATTTTTGGTCAATATTTTGTAGTTTTTTATGACCCCCGACCTGTCAAAATTTGCAAAAAATGGGTTTGCAGAAAAGTGACCAGATCCCATCACTGCTTATCCCAAACCTTTTGAAATTTTTACCCGATTTAAAAGTGGAATACCTCTCTGAATTTGTTGTTAAAATATCTATCTAGCTACATCATTGGTTTATTTTCGAATTTTTGGTCAATGTTTCGTCATTTTTTATGACCCCCAACCTGTCAAAATTTGCAAAAAATGGGTTTGCAGAAAAGTGACCAGATCCCAGCACTGCTTAGCCCAAACTTTTGAAATTTTTACCCGATTTAAAAGTGGAATACCTCTCTGAATTTGTTATTCGAATATCTATCTAGCTGCATTATTGGTTTATTTTCGAATTTTTGGTCAATATTTTGTAGTTTTTTATGACCCCGACCTGTCAAAATTTGCAAAAAATGGGTTTGCAGAAAAGTGACCAGATCCCAGCACTGCTTAGCCCAAACTTTTGAAATTTTTACCCGATTTAAAAGTGGAATACCTCTCTGAATTTGTTATTAAAATATCTATCTAGCTGCATTATTGGTTAATTTTTGAATTTTTGGTCAATATTTTGTAATTTTTTATGACCCCCGACCTGTCAAAATTTGCAAAAAATGGGTTTGCAGAAAAGTGACAAGATCCCAGCACTGCTTAGCCCAAACTTTTGAAATTTTTACCCGATTTAAAAGTGGAATACCTCTCTGAATTTGTTGTTAAAATATCTATCTAGCTGCATTATTGGTTTATTTTCGAATTTTTGGTCAATATTTTGTAGTTTTTTATGACCCCCGACCTGTCAAAATTTGCAAAAAATGGGTTTGCAGAAAAGTGACCAGATCCCAGCACTGCTTAGCCCAATTTTTTGAAATTTTTACCCGATTTAAAAGTGGAATACCTCTCTGAATTTGTTGTTAAAATATCTATCTAGCTGCATTATTGGTTTATTTTCGAATTTTTGGTCAATATTTTGTAATTTTTTATGACCCCCGACCTGTCAAAATTTGCAAAAAATGGGTTTGCAGAAAAGTGACCAGATCCCAGCACTGCTTAGCCCAAACTTTTGAAATTTTTACCCGATTTAAAAGTGGAATACCTCTCTGAATTTGTTATTAAAATATCTATCTAGCTGCATTATTGGTTAATTTTTGAATTTTTGGTCAATATTTTGTAATTTTTTATGACCCCCGACCTGTCAAAATTTGCAAAAAATGGGTTTGCAGAAAAGTGACCAGATCCCAGCACTGCTTAGCCCAAACTTTTGAAATTTTTACCCGATTTAAAAGTGGAATACCTCTCTGAATTTGTTGTTAAAATATCTATCTAGCTGCATTATTGGTTTATTTTCGAATTTTTGGTCAATATTTTGTAGTTTTTTATGACCCCCGACCTGTCAAAATTTGCAAAAAATGGGTTTGCAGAAAAGTGACCAGATCCCAGCACTGCTTAGCCCAAACTTTTGAAATTTTTACCCGATTTAAAAGTGGAATACCTCTCTGAATTTGTTGTTAAAATATCTATCTAGCTGCATTATTTGTTTATTTTCGAATTTTTGGTCAATATTTTGTAATTTTTTATGACCCCCGACCTGTCAAAATTTGCAAAAAATGGGTTTGCAGAAAAGTGACCAGATCCCAGCACTGCTTAGCCCAAACTTTTGAAATTTTTACCCGATTTAAAAGTGGAATACCTCTCTGAATTTGTTGTTTAAATATCTGTCTAGCTGCATTATTGGTTTATTTTCGACTTTTTGGTCAATATTTTGTAATTTTTTATGACCCCCGACCTGTCAAAATTTGCAAAAAAATGGGTTTGCAGAAAAGTGACCAGATCCCAGCACTGCTTAGCCCAAACTTTTGAAATTTTTACCCGATTTAAAAGTGGAATGCCTCTCTGAATTTGTTATTAAAATATCTATCTAGCTACATCATTGGTTTATTTTCGAATTTTTGGTCAATGTTTCGTCATTTTTTATGACCCCCGACCTGTCAAAATTTGCAAAAAATGGGTTTGCAGAAAAGTGACCAGATCCCAGCACTGCTTAGCCCAAACTTTTGAAATTTTTACCCGATTTAAAAGTGGAATACCTCTCTGAATTTGTTATTCGAATATCTATCTAGCTGCATTATTGGTTTATTTTCGAATTTTTGGTCAATATTTTGTAATTTTTTATGACCCCCGACCTGTCAAAATTTGCAAAAAATGGGTTTGCAGAAAAGTGACCAGAACCCAGCACTGCTTAGCCCATAACTTTTGAAATTTTTACCCGATTTAAAAGTGGAATACCTCTCTGAATTTGTTATTAAAATATCTATCTAGCTGCATTATTGGTTTATTTTCGAATTTTTGGTCAATATTTTGTAGTTTTTTATGACCCCCGACCTGTCAAAATTTGCAAAAAATGGGTTTGCAGAAAAGTGACCAGATCCCAGCACTGCTTAGCCCATAACTTTTGAAATTTTTACCCGATTTAAAAGTGGAATACCTCTCTGAATTTGTTGTTAAAATATCTATCTAGCTGCATTATTGGTTTATTTTCGAATTTTTGGACAATATTTTGTAGTTTTTTATGACCCCCGACCTGTCAAAATTTGCAAAAAATGGGTTTGCAGAAAAGTGACCAGATCCCAGCACTGCTTAGCCCATAACTTTTGAAATTTTTACCCGATTTAAAAGTGGAATACCTCTCTGAATTTGTTGTTAAAATATCTTTCTAGCTGCATTATTGGTTTATTTTCGAATTTTTGGTCAATATTTTGTAGTTTTTTATGACCCCCGACCTGTCAAAATTTGCAAAAAAATGGGTTTGCAGAAAAGTGACCAGATCCCAGCACTGCTTATCCCATAACTTTTGAAATTTTTACCCGATTTAAAAGTGGAATGCCTCTCTGAATTTGTTATTAAAATATCTATCTAGCTACATCATTGGTTTATTTTCGAATTTTTGGTCAATGTTTCGTCATTTTTTATGACCCCCGACCTGTCAAAATTTGCAAAAAATGGGTTTGCAGAAAAGTGACCAGATCCCAGCACTGCTTAGCCCATAACTTTTGAAATTTTTACCCGATTTAAAAGTGGAATACCTCTCTGAATTTGCTATTAAAATATCTATCTAGCTGCATTATTGGTTTATTTTCGAATTTTTGGTCAATATTTTGTAATTTTTTATGACCCCCGACCTGTCAAAATTTGCAAAAAATGGGTTTGCAGAAAAGTGACCAGATCCCAGCACTGCTTAGCCCATAACTTTTGAAATTTTTACCCGATTTAAAAGTGGAATACCTCTCTGAAATTGTTGTTAAAATATCTATCTAGCTGCATTATTGGTTTATTTTCGAATTTTTGGTCAATATTTTGTAATTTTTTATGACCCCCGACCTGTCAAAATTTGCAAAAAATGGGTTTGCAGAAAAGTGACCAGATCCCAGCACTGCTTAGCCCAAACTTTTGAAATTTTTACCTGATTTAAAAGTGGTATACATCTCTGAATTTGTTGTTAAAATATCTATCTAGCTGCATTATTGGTTTATTTTCGAATTTTTGGTCAATATTTTGTAATTTTTTATGACCCCCGACCTGTCAAAATTTGCAAAAAATGGGTTTGCAGAAAAGTGACCAGAACCCAGCACTGCTTAGCCCATAACTTTTGAAATTTTTACCCGATTTAAAAGTGGAATACCTCTCTGAATTTGCTATTAAAATATCTATCTAGCTGCATTATTGGTTTATTTTCGAATTTTTGGTCAATATTTTGTAGTTTTTTATGACCCCCGACCTGTCAAAATTTGCAAAAAATGGGTTTGCAGAAAAGTGACAAGATCCCAGCACTGCTTAGCCCATAACTTTTGAAATTTTTACCCGATTTAAAAGTGGAATACCTCTCTAAATTTGTTATTAAAATATCTATCTAGCTACATCATTGGTTTATTTTCGAATTTTTGGTCAATATTTTGTAATTTTTTATGACCCCCGACCTGTCAAAATTTGCAAAAAATGGGTTTGCAGAAAAGTGACCAGAACCCAGCACTGCTTAGCCCAAACTTTTGAAATTTTTACCCGATTTAAAAGTGGAATACCTCTCTGAATTTGTTATTAAAATATCTATCTAGCTACATCATTGGTTTATTTTCGAATTTTTGGTCAATGTTTCGTCATTTTTTTATGACCCCCGACCTGTCAAAATTTGCAAAAAATGGGTTTGCAGAAAAGTGACCAGATCCCAGCACTGCTTAGCCCAAACTTTTGAAATTTTTACCCGATTTAAAAGTGGAATACCTCTTTGAATTTGTTATTCGAATATCTATCTAGCTGCATTATTGGTTTATTTTCGAATTTTTGGTCAATATTTTGTAGTTTTTTATGACCCCCCGACCTGTCAAAATTTGCAAAAAATGGGTTTGCAGAAAAGTGACCAGATTCCAGCACTGCTTAGCCCAAACTTTTGAAATTTTTACCCGATTTAAAAGTGGAATACCTCTCTGAATTTGTTGTTAAAATATCTATCTAGCTGCATTATTGGTTTATTTTCGAATTTTTGGTCAATATTTTGTAATTTTTTATGACCCCCGACCTGTCAAAATTTGCAAAAAATGGGTTTGCAGAAAAGTGACCAGATCCCAGCACTGCTTAGCCCAAACTTTTGAAATTTTTACCCGATTTAAAAGTGGAATACCTCTCTGAATTTGTTGTTAAAATATCTATCTAGCTGCATTATTGGTTTATTTTCGAATTTTTGGTCAATATTTTGTAATTTTTTATGACCCCCGACCTGTCAAAATTTGCAAAAAAATGGGTTTGCAGAAAAGTGATCAGAACCCAGCACTGCTTAGCCCATAACTTTTGAAATTTTTACCCGATTTAAAAGTGGAATGCCTCTCTGAATTTGTTACTAAAATATCTATCTAGCTACATCATTGGTTTATTTTCGAATTTTTGGTCAATGTTTCGTCATTTTTTATGACCCCCGACCTGTCAAAATTTGCAAAAAAGGGTTTGCAGAAAAGTGACCAGATCCCAGCACTGCTTAGCCCAAACTTTTGAAATTTTTACCCGATTTAAAAGTGGAATACCTCTCTGAATTTGTTATTCGAATATCTATCTAGCTGCATTATTGGTTTATTTTCAAATTTTTGGTCAATATTTTGTAGTTTTTTATGACCCCCGACCTGTCAAAATTTGCAAAAAATGGGTTTGCAGAAAAGTGACCAGAACCCAGCACTGCTTAGCCCAAACTTTTGAAATTTTTACCCGATTTAAAAGTGGAATACCTCTCTGAATTTGTTATTAAAATATCTATCTAGCTACATCATTGGTTTATTTTCGAATTTTTGGTCAATGTTTCGTCATTTTTTATGACCCCCGACCTGTTAAAATTTGCAAAAAATGGGTTTGCAGAAAAGTGACCAGATCCCAGCACTGCTTAGCCCAAACTTTTGAAATTTTTACCCGATTTAAAAGTGGAATACCTCTTTGAATTTGTTATTAAAATATCTATCTAGCTGCATTATTGGTTTATTTTCGAATTTTTGGTCAATATTTTGTAGTTTTTTATGACCCCCGACCTGTCAAAATTTTCAAAAAATGGGTTTGCAGAAAAGTGACCAGATCCCAGCACTGCTTAGCCCAAACTTTTGAAATTTTTACCCGATTTAAAAGTGGAATACCTCTCTGAATTTGTTGTTAAAATATCTATCTAGCTACATCATTGGTTTATTTTCGAATTTTTGGTCAATGTTTCGTCATTTTTTATGACCCCCGACCTGTTAAAATTTGCAAAAAATGGGTTTGCAGAAAAGTGACCAGATCCCAGCACTGCTTAGCCCAAACTTTTGAAATTTTTACCCGATTTAAAAGTGGAATACCTCTTTGAATTTGTTATTAAAATATCTATCTAGCTGCATTATTGGTTTATTTTCGAATTTTTGGTCAATATTTTGTAATTTTTTATGACCCCCCGACCTGTCAAAATTTGCAAAAAATGGGTTTGCAGAAAAGTGACCAGATCCCAGCACTGCTTAGCCCAAACTTTTGAAATTTTTACCCGATTTAAAAGTGGAATACCTCTCTGAATTTGTTGTTAAAATATCTATCTAGCTGCATTATTGGTTTATTTTCGAATTTTTGGTCAATATTTTGTATTTTTTATGACCCCCGACCTGTCAAAATTTGCAAAAAATGGGTTTGCAGAAAAGTGACCAGATCCCAGCACTGCTTAGCCCAAACTTTTTAAATTTTTACCCGATTTAAAAGTGGAATACCTCTCTGAATTTGTTGTTAAAATATCTATCTAGCTGCATTATTGGTTTATTTTCGAATTTTTGGTCAATGTTTCGTCATTTCTTATGACCCCCGACCTGTCAAAATTTGCAAAAAATGGGTTTGCAGAAAAGTGACCAGATCCCAGCACTGCTTAGCCCATAACTTTTGAAATTTTTACCCGATTTAAAAGTGGAATACCTCTCTGAATTTGTTATTCGAATATCTATCTAGCTGCATTATTGGTTTATTTTCGAATTTTTGGTCAATATTTTGTAGTTTTTTATGACCCCCGACCTGTCAAAATTTGCAAAAAATGGGTTTGCAGAAAAGTGACCAGATCCCAGCACTGCTTAGCCCAAACTTTTGAAATTTTTACCCGATTTAAAAGTGGAATACCTCTCTGAATTTGTTATTAAAATATCTATCTAGCTGCATTATTGGTTTATTTTCGAATTTTTGGTCAATATTTTGTAATTTTTTATGGCCCCCGACCTGTCAAAATTTGCAAAAAATGGGTTTGCAGAAAAGTGACCAGATCCCAGCACTGCTTAGCCCATAACTTTTGAAATTTTTACCCGATTTAAAAGTGGAATACCTCTCTGAATTTGTTATTAGAATATCTATCTAGCTGCATTATTTGTTTATTTTCGAATTTTTGGTCAATATTTTGTAATTTTTTATGACCCCCGACCTGTCAAAATTTGCAAAAAATGGGTTTGCAGAAAAGTGACCAGATCCCAGCACTGCTTAGCCCAAACTTTTGAAATTTTTACCCGATTTAAAAGTGGAATACCTCTCTGAATTTGTTATTAAAATATCTATCTAGCTGCATTATTGGTTTATTTTCGAATTTTTGGTCAATATTTTGTAATTTTTTATGACCCCCGACCTGTCAAAATTTGCAAAAAATGGGTTTGCAGAAAAGTGACCAGATCCCAGCACTGCTTAGCCCAAACTTTTGAAATTTTTACCCGATTTAAAAGTGGAATACCTCTCTGAATTTGTTGTTAAAATATCTATCTAGCTGCATTATTGGTTTATTTTCGAATTTTTGGTCAATATTTTGTAGTTTTTTATGACCCCCGACCTGTCAAAATTTGCAAAAAATGGGTTTGCAGAAAAGTGACCAGATCCCAGCACTGCTTAGCCCAAACTTTTGAAATTTTTACCCGATTTAAAAGTGGAATACCTCTCTGAATTTGTTGTTAAAATATCTATCTAGCTGCATTATTGGTTTATTTTCGAATTTTTGGTCAATATTTTGTAATTTTTTATGACCCCCGACCTGTCAAAATTTGCAAAAAAATGGGTTTGCAGAAAAGTGACCATATCCCAGCACTGCTTATCCCATAACTTTTGAAATTTTTACCCGATTTAAAAGTGGAATGCCTCTCTGAATTTGTTATTAAAATATCTATCTAGCTACATCATTGGTTTATTTTCGAATTTTTGGTCAATGTTTCGTCATTTTTTATGACCCCCGACCTGTCAAAATTTGCAAAAAATGGGTTTGCAGAAAAGTGACCAGATCCCAGCACTGCTTAGCCCATAAC
Organism: Drosophila ficusphila; assembly: GCF_018152265.1. Classification (NCBI taxonomy): domain Eukaryota; kingdom Metazoa; phylum Arthropoda; class Insecta; order Diptera; family Drosophilidae; genus Drosophila; species Drosophila ficusphila. The sequence continues at coordinate 8,874 of NW_025064707.1, read as the reverse complement.
TTTTGAAATTTTTACCCGATTTAAAAGTGGAATACCTCTCTGAATTTGTTATTCGAATATCTATCTAGCTGCATTATTGGTTTATTTTCGAATTTTTGGTCAATATTTTGTAATTCTTTATGACCCCCGACCTGTCAAAATTTGCAAAAAATGGGTTTGCAGAAAAGTGACCAGAACCCAGCACTGCTTAGCCCATAACTTTTGAAATTTTTACCCGATTTAAAAGTGGAATACCTCTCTGAATTTGTTATTAAAATATCTATCTAGCGGCATTATTGGTTTATTTTCGAATTTTTGGTCAATATTTTGTAGTTTTTTATGACCCCCGACCTGTCAAAATTTGCAAAAATGGGTTTGCAGGAAAGTGACCAGATCCCATCACTGCTTATCCCAAACCTTTTGAAATTTTTACCCGATTTAAAAGTGGAATACCTCTCTGAATTTGCTATTAAAATATCTATCTAGCTGCATTATTGGTTTATTTTCGAATTTTTGGTCAATATTTTGTAATTTTTTATGACCCCCGACCTGTCAAAATTTGCAAAAAATGGGTTTGCAGAAAAGTGACCAGATCCCAGCACTGCTTAGCCCATAACTTTTGAAATTTTTACCCGATTTAAAAGTGGAATACCTCTCTGAATTTGTTGTTAAAATATCTATCTAGCTACATCATTGGTTTATTTTCGAATTTTTGGTCAATGTTTCGTCATTTTTTATGACCCCCAACCTGTCAAAATTTGCAAAAAATGGGTTTGCAGAAAAGTGACCAGATCCCAGCACTGCTTAGCCCATAACTTTTGAAATTTTTACCCGATTTAAAAGTGGAATACCTCTCTGAATTTGTTATTCGAATATCTATCTAGCTGCATTATTGGTTTATTTTCGAATTTTTGGTCAATATTTTGTAATTCTTTATGACCCCCGACCTGTCAAAATTTGCAAAAAATGGGTTTGCAGAAAAGTGACCAGAACCCAGCACTGCTTAGCCCATAACTTTTGAAATTTTTACCCGATTTAAAAGTGGAATACCTCTCTGAATTTGTTATTAAAATATCTATCTAGCGGCATTATTGGTTTATTTTCGAATTTTTGGTCAATATTTTGTAGTTTTTTATGACCCCCGACCTGTCAAAATTTGCAAAAAATGGGTTTGCAGGAAAGTGACCAGATCCCATCACTGCTTATCCCAAACCTTTTGAAATTTTTACCCGATTTAAAAGTGGAATACCTCTCTGAATTTGCTATTAAAATATCTATCTAGCTGCATTATTGGTTTATTTTCGAATTTTTGGTCAATATTTTGTAATTTTTTATGACCCCCGACCTGTCAAAATTTGCAAAAAATGGGTTTGCAGAAAAGTGACCAGATCCCAGCACTGCTTAGCCCATAACTTTTGAAATTTTTACCCGATTTAAAAGTGGAATACCTCTCTGAATTTGTTGTTAAAATATCTATCTAGCTACATCATTGGTTTATTTTCGAATTTTTGGTCAATGTTTCGTCATTTTTTATGACCCCCAACCTGTCAAAATTTGCAAAAAATGGGTTTGCAGAAAAGTGACCAGATCCCAGCACTGCTTAGCCCAAACTTTTGAAATTTTTACCCGATTTAAAAGTGGAATACCTCTCTGAATTTGTTATTCGAATATCTATCTAGCTGCATTATTGGTTTATTTTCGAATTTTTGGTCAATATTTTGTAGTTTTTTTGACCCCGACCTGTCAAAATTTGCAAAAAATGGGTTTGCAGAAAAGTGACCAGATCCCAGCACTGCTTAGCCCAAACTTTTGAAATTTTTACCCGATTTAAAAGTGGAATACCTCTCTGAATTTGTTATTAAAATATCTATCTAGCTACATTATTGGTTAATTTTTGAATTTTTGGTCAATATTTTGTAATTTTTTATGACCCCCGACCTGTCAAAATTTGCAAAAAATGGGTTTGCAGAAAAGTGACAAGATCCCAGCACTGCTTAGCCCAAACTTTTGAAATTTTTACCCGATTTAAAAGTGGAATACCTCTCTGAATTTGTTGTTAAAATATCTATCTAGCTGCATTATTGGTTTATTTTCGAATTTTTGGTCAATATTTTGTAGTTTTTTATGACCCCCGACCTGTCAAAATTTGCAAAAAATGGGTTTGCAGAAAAGTGACCAGATCCCAGCACTGCTTAGCCCAAACTTTTGAAATTTTTACCCGATTTAAAAGTGGAATACCTCTCTGAATTTGTTGTTAAAATATCTATCTAGCTGCATTATTGGTTTATTTTCGAATTTTTGGTCAATATTTTGTAATTTTTTATGACCCCCGACCTGTCAAAATTTGCAAAAAAATGGGTTTGCAGAAAAGTGACCATATCCCAGCACTGCTTATCCCATAACTTTTGAAATTTTTACCCGATTTAAAAGTGGAATGCCTCTCTGAATTTGTTATTAAAATATCTATCTAGCTGCATTATTGGTTTATTTTCGAATTTTTGGTCAATATTTTGTAATTTTTTATGACCCCCGACCTGTCAAAATTTGCAAAAAATGGGTTTGCAGAAAAGTGACCAGATCCCAGCACTGCTTAGCCCAAACTTTTGAAATTTTTACCTGATTTAAAAGTGGTATACATCTCTGAATTTGTCAAAATTATTGGTTTATTTTCGAATTTTTGGTCAATATTTTGTAGTTTTTTATGACCCCCGACCTGTCAAAATTTGCAAAAAATGGGTTTGCAGAAAAGTGACCAGATCCCAGCACTGCTTAGCCCAATTTTTTGAAATTTTTACCCGATTTAAAAGTGGAATACCTCTCTGAATTTGTTGTTAAAATATCTATCTAGCTGCATTATTGGTTAATTTTTGAATTTTTGGTCAATATTTTGTAATTTTTTATGACCCCCGACCTGTCAAAATTTGCAAAAAATGGGTTTGCAGAAAAGTGACCAGATCCCAGCACTGCTTAGCCCAAACTTTTGAAATTTTTACCCGATTTAAAAGTGGAATACCTCTCTGAATTTGTTGTTAAAATATCTATCTAGCTGCATTATTGGTTTATTTTCGAATTTTTGGTCAATATTTTGTAGTTTTTTATGACCCCCGACCTGTCAAAATTTGCAAAAAAATGGGTTTGCAGAAAAGTGACAAGATCCCAGCACTGCTTAGCCCAAACTTTTGAAATTTTTACCCGATTTAAAAGTGGAATACCTCTCTGAATTTGTTGTTAAAATATCTATCTAGCTGCATTATTGGTTTATTTTCGAATTTTTGGTCAATATTTTGTAGTTTTTTATGACCCCCGACCTGTCAAAACTTGCAAAAAATGGGTTTGCAGAAAAGTGACAAGATCCCAGCACTGCTTAGCCCAAACTTTTGAAATTTTTACCCGATTTAAAAGTGGAATACCTCTCTGAATTTGTTGTTTAAATATCTGTCTAGCTGCATTATTGGTTTATTTTCGACTTTTTGGTCAATATTTTGTAATTTTTTATGACCCCCGACCTGTCAAAATTTGCAAAAAATGGGTTTGCAGAAAAGTGACAAGATCCCAGCACTGCTTAGCCCAAACTTTTGAAATTTTTACCCGATTTAAAAGTGGAATGCCTCTCTGAATTTGTTATTAAAATATCTATCTAGCTACATCATTGGTTTATTTTCGAATTTTTGGTCAATGTTTCGTCATTTTTTATGACCCCTGACCTGTCAAAATTTGCAAAAAATGGGTTTGCAGAAAAGTGACCAGATCCCAGCACTGCTTAGCCCAAACTTTTGAAATTTTTACCCGATTTAAAAGTGGAATACCTCTCTGAATTTGTTATTCGAATATCTATCTAGCTGCATTATTGGTTTATTTTCGAATTTTTGGTCAATATTTTGTAATTTTTTATGACCCCCGACCTGTCAAAATTTGCAAAAAATGGGTTTGCAGAAAAGTGACCAGAACCCAGCACTGCTTAGCCCATAACTTTTGAAATTTTTACCCGATTTAAAAGTGGAATACCTCTCTGAATTTGTTATTAAAATATCTATCTAGCTGCATTATTGGTTTATTTTCGAATTTTTGGTCAATATTTTGTAGTTTTTTATGACCCCCGACCTGTCAAAATTTGCAAAAAATGGGTTTGCAGAAAAGTGACCAGATCCCAGCACTGCTTAGCCCATAACTTTTGAAATTTTTACCCGATTTAAAAGTGGAATACCTCTCTGAATTTGTTGTTAAAATATCTATCTAGCTGCATTATTGGTTTATTTTCGAATTTTTGGACAATATTTTGTAGTTTTTTATGACCCCCGACCTGTCAAAATTTGCAAAAAATGGGTTTGCAGAAAAGTGACCAGATCCCAGCACTGCTTAGCCCATAACTTTTGAAATTTTTACCCGATTTAAAAGTGGAATACCTCTCTGAATTTGTTGTTAAAATATCTTTCTAGCTGCATTATTGGTTTATTTTCGAATTTTTGGTCAATATTTTGTAGTTTTTTATGACCCCCGACCTGTCAAAATTTGCAAAAAAATGGGTTTGCAGAAAAGTGACCAGATCCCAGCACTGCTTATCCCATAACTTTTGAAATTTTTACCCGATTTAAAAGTGGAATGCCTCTCTGAATTTGTTATTAAAATATCTATCTAGCTACATCATTGGTTTATTTTCGAATTTTTGGTCAATGTTTCGTCATTTTTTATGACCCCCGACCTGTCAAAATTTGCAAAAAATGGGTTTGCAGAAAAGTGACCAGATCCCAGCACTGCTTAGCCCATAACTTTTGAAATTTTTACCCGATTTAAAAGTGGAATACCTCTCTGAATTTGCTATTAAAATATCTATCTAGCTGCATTATTGGTTTATTTTCGAATTTTTGGTCAATATTTTGTAATTTTTTATGACCCCCGACCTGTCAAAATTTGCAAAAAATGGGTTTGCAGAAAAGTGACCAGATCCCAGCACTGCTTAGCCCATAACTTTTGAAATTTTTACCCGATTTAAAAGTGGAATACCTCTCTGAATTTGTTATTAAAATATCTATCTAGCTGCATTATTGGTTTATTTTCGAATTTTTGGTCAATATTTTGTAGTTTTTTATGACCCCCGACTTGTTAAAATTTGCAAAAAATGGGTTTGCAGAAAAGTGACCAGATCCCAGCACTGCTTAGCCCATAACTTTTGAAATTTTTACCCGATTTAAAAGTGGAATACCTCTCTGAAATTGTTGTTAAAATATCTATCTAGCTGCATTATTGGTTTATTTTCGAATTTTTGGTCAATATTTTGTAATTTTTTATGACCCCCCGACCTGTCAAAATTTGCAAAAAAATGGGTTTGCAGAAAAGTGACCAGATCCCAGCACTGCTTATCCCATAACTTTTGAAATTTTTACCCGATTTAAAAGTGGAATACCTCTCTGAATTTGTTATTAAAATGTCTATCTAGCTACATCATTGGTTTATTTTCGAATTTTTGGTCAATGTTTCGTCATTTTTTATGACCCCCGACCTGTCAAAATTTGCAAAAAATGGGTTTGCAGAAAAGTGACCAGATCCCAGCACTGCTTAGCCCATAACTTTTGAAATTTTTACCCGATTTAAAAGTGGAATACCTCTCTGAATTTGTTGTTAAAATATCTATCTAGCTGCATTATTGGTTTATTTTCGAATTTTTGGTCAATATTTTGTAAATTTTTTATGACCCCCGACCTGTCAAAATTTGCAAAAAATGGGTTTGCAGAAAAGTGACCAGATCCCAGCACTGCTTAGCCCAAACTTTTGAAATTTTTACCCGATTTAAAAGTGGAATACCTCTCTGAATTTGTTGTTAAAATATCTATCTAGCTGCATTATTGGTTTATTTTCGAATTTTTGGTCAATATTTTGTAGTTTTTTATGACCCCCGACTTGTCAAAATTTGCAAAAAATGGGTTTGCAGAAAAGTGACCAGATCCCAGCACTGCTTATCCCAAACCTTTTGAAGTTTTTACCCGATTTAAAAGTGGAATACCTCTCTGAATTTGCTATTAAAATATCTATCTAGCTGCATTATTGGTTTATTTTCGAATTTTTGGTCAATGTTTCGTCATTTTTTATGACCCCCCAACCTGCCAAAATTTGCAAAAAATGGGTTTGCAGAAAAGTGACCAGATCCCAGCACTGCTTAGCCCAAACTTTTGAAATTTTTACCCGATTTAAAAGTGGAATACCTCTCTGAATTTGTTATTCGAATATCTATCTAGCTGCATTATTGGTTTATTTTCGAATTTTTGGTCAATATTTTGTAAATTTTTATGACCCCCGATTTAAAAGTGGAATACCTCTCTGAATTTGTTATTAAAATATCTATCTAGCTGCATTATTGGTTAATTTTTGAATTTTTGGTCAATATTTTGTAATTTTTTATGACCCCCGACCTGTCAAAATTTGCAAAAAATGGGTTTGCAGAAAAGTGACCAGATCCCAGCACTGCTTAGCCCAAACTTTTGAAATTTTTACCCGATTTAAAAGTGGAATACCTCTCTGAATTTGTTGTTAAAATATCTATCTAGCTGCATTATTGGTTTATTTTCGAATTTTTGGTCAATATTTTGTAATTTTTTATGACCCCCGACCTGTCAAAATTTTCAAAAAAATGGGTTCGCAGAAAAGTGACCAGAACCCAGCACTGCTTAGCCCATAACTTTTGAAATTTTTTCCCGATTTAAAAGTGGAATACCTCTCTGAATTTGTTATTCGAATATCTATCTAGCTGCATTATTGGTTTATTTTCGAATTTTTGGTCAATGTTTTGTAATTTTTTATGACCCCCGACCTGTCAAAATTTGCAAAAAATGGGTTTGCAGAAAAGTAACCAGAACCCAGCACTGCTTAGCCCAAACTTTTGAAATTTTTACCCGATTTAAAAGTGGAATACCTCTCTGAATTTGTTATTAAAATATTTATCTAGCTACATCATTGGTTTATTTTCGAATTTTTGGTCAATGCTTCGTCATTTTTTATGACCCCCGACCTGTTAAAATTTGCAAAAATGGGTTTGCAGAAAAGTGACCAGATCCCAGCACTGCTTAGCCCATAACTTTTGAAATTTTTACCCGATTTAAAAGTGGAATACCTCTCTGAATTTGTTATTAAAATATCTATCTAGCGGCATTATTGGTTTATTTTCGAATTTTTGGTCAATATTTTGTAGTTTTTTATGACCCCGACCTGTCAAAATTTGCAAAAAATGGGTTTGCAGAAAAGTGACCAGATCCCAGCACTGCTTAGCCCATAACTTTTGAAATTTTTACCCGATTTAAAAGTGGAATACCTCTCTGAATTTGTTATTAAAATATCTATCTAGCTGCATTATTGGTTTATTTTCGAATTTTTGGTCAATGTTTTGTAATTTTTTATGACCCCCGACCTGTCAAAATTTGCAAAAAATGGGTTTGCAGAAAAGTGACCAGAACCCAGCACTGCTTAGCCCAAACTTTTGAAATTTTTACCCGATTTAAAAGTGGAATACCTCTCTGAATTTGTTATTCGAATATCTATCTAGCTGCATTATTGGTTTATTTTCGAATTTTTGGTCAATATTTTGTAGTTTTTTATGACCCCCGACCTGTCAAAATTTGCAAAAAATGGGTTTGCAGAAAAGTGACCAGATCCCAGCACTGCTTAGCCCATAACTTTTGAAATTTTTACCCGATTTAAAAGTGGAATACCTCTCTGAATTTGTTATTAAAATATCTATCTAGCGGCATTATTGGTTTATTTTCGAATTTTTGGTCAATATTTTGTAGTTTTTTATGACCCCCGACCTGTCAAAATTTGCAAAAAATGGGTTTGCAGAAAAGTGACCAGATCCCATCACTGCTTAGCCCAAACCTTTTGAAATTTTTACCCGATTTAAAAGTGGAATACCTCTCTGAATTTGCTATTAAAATATCTATCTAGCTGCATTATTGGTTTATTTTCGAATTTTTGGTCAATATTTTGTAATTTTTTATGACCCCCGACCTATCAAAATTTGCAAAAAATGGGTTTGCAGAAAAGTGACCAGATCCCAGCACTGCTTAGCCCATAACTTTTGAAATTTTTACCCGATTTAAAAGTGGAATACCTCTCTGAATTTGTTGTTAAAATATCTATCTAGCTACATCATTGGTTTATTTTCGAATTTTTGGTCAATGTTTCGTCATTTTTTATGACCCCCAACCTGTCAAAATTTGCAAAAAATGGGTTTGCAGAAAAGTGACCAGATCCCAGCACTGCTTAGCCCAAACTTTTGAAATTTTTACCCGATTTAAAAGTGGAATACCTCTCTGAATTTGTTATTCGAATATCTATCTAGCTGCATTATTGGTTTATTTTCGAATTTTTGGTCAATATTTTGTAGTTTTTTATGACCCCGACCTGTCAAAATTTGCAAAAAATGGGTTTGCAGAAAAGTGACCAGATCCCAGCACTGCTTAGCCCAAACTTTTGAAATTTTTACCCGATTTAAAAGTGGAATACCTCTCTGAATTTGTTATTAAAATATCTATCTAGCTGCATTATTGGTTAATTTTTGAATTTTTGGTCAATATTTTGTAATTTTTTATGACCCCCGACCTGTCAAAATTTGCAAAAAATGGGTTTGCAGAAAAGTGACCAGATCCCAGCACTGCTTGGCCCAAACTTTTGAAATTTTTACCCGATTTAAAAGTGGAATACCTCTCTGAATTTGTTGTTAAAATATCTATCTAGCTGCATTATTGGTTTATTTTCGAATTTTTGGTCAATGTTTTGTAGTTTTTTATGACCCCGACCTGTCAAAATTTGCAAAAATGGGTTTGCAGAAAAGTGACCAGATCCCAGCACTGCTTAGCCCAAACTTTTGAAATTTTTACCCGATTTAAAAGTGGAATACCTCTCTGAATT
>NW_025064706.1:0-5671 GCF_018152265.1 Drosophila ficusphila | reverse complement strand
GGGTAAAAATTTCAAAAGTTATGGGCTAAGCAGTGCTGGGATCTGGTCACTTTTCTGCAAACCCATTTTTTTTCTAAATTTTGACAGGTCGGGGGTCATAAAAAATTACAAAAATATTGACCAAAAAATTCGAAAATAAACCAATAATGCAGCTAGATAGATATTTTAATAACAAATTCAGAGAGGTATTCCACTTTTAAATCGGGTAAAAATCAAAAGTTTGGGCTAAGCAGTGCTGGGATCTGGTCACTTTTCTGCAAACCCATTTTTTGCAAATTTTGACAGGTCGGGGGTCATAAAAAATTACAAAATATTGACCAAAAATTCGAAAATAAACCAATAATGCAGCTAGATAGATATTTTAATAACAAATTCAGAGAGGTATTCCACTTTTAAATCGGGTAAAAATTTCAAAAGTTTGGGCTAAGCAGTGCTGGGATCTGGTCACTTTTCTGCAAACCCATTTTTTGCAAATTTTGACAGGTCGGGGGTCATAAAAAATTACAAAATATTGACCAAAAATTCGAAAATAAACCAATAATGCAGCTAGATAGATATTTTAATAACAAATTCAGAGAGGTATTCCACTTTTAAATCGGGTAAAAATTTCAAAAGTTATGGGCTAAGCAGTGCTGGGATCTGGTCACTTTTCTGCAAACCCATTTTTTGCAAATTTTGACAGGTCGGGGGTCATAAAAAATTACAAAATATTGACCAAAAATTCGAAAATAAACCAATAATGCAGCTAGATAGATATTCGAATAACAAATTCAGAGAGGTATTCCACTTTTAAATCGGGTAAAAATTTAATTTTCTTTTAAATCGGGTAAAAATTTCAAAAGTTTGGGCTAAGCAGTGCTGGGATCTGGTCACTTTTCTGCAAACCCATTTTTTGCAAATTTTGACAGGTCGGGGGTCATAAAAAATTACAAAATATTGACCAAAAATTCGAAAATAAACCAATAATGCAGCTAGATAGATATTTTAATAACAAATTCAGAGAGGTATTCCACTTTTAAATCGGGTAAAAATTTCAAAAGTTTGGGCTAAGCAGTGCTGGGATCTGGTCACTTTTCTGCAAACCCATTTTTTGCAAATTTTGACAGGTCGGGGGTCATAAAAAATTACAAAATATTGACCAAAAATTCGAAAATAAACCAATAATGCAGCTAGATAGATATTTTAATAACAAATTCAGAGAGGTATTCCACTTTTAAATCGGGTAAAAATTTCAAAAGTTATGGGCTAAGCAGTGCTGGGATCTGGTCACTTTTCTGCAAACCCATTTTTTGCAAATTTTGACAGGTCGGGGGTCATAAAAATTACAAAATATTGACCAAAAATTCGAAAATAAACCAATAATGCAGCTAGATAGATATTTTAATAACAAATTCAGAGAGGTATTCCACTTTTAAATCGGGTAAAAATTTCAAAAGTTATGGGCTAAGCAGTGCTGGGATCTGGTCACTTTTCTGCAAACCCATTTTTTTGCAAATTTTGACAGGTCGGGGGTCATAAAAAATTACAAAATATTGACCAAAAATTCGAAAATAAACCAATAATGCAGCTAGATAGATATTTTAACAAAAAATTCAGAGAGGTATTCCACTTTTAAATCGGGTAAAAATTTCAAAAGTTTGGGCTAAGCAGTGCTGGGATCTGGTCACTTTTCTGCAAACCCATTTTTTGCAAATTTTGACAGGTCGGGGGTCATAAAAAATTACAAAATATTGACCAAAAATTCGAAAATAAACCAATAATGCAGCTAGATAGATATTTTAATAACAAATTCAGAGAGGTATTCCACTTTTAAATCGGGTAAAAATTTCAAAAGTTATGGGCTAAGCAGTGCTGGGATCTGGTCACTTTTCTGCAAACCCATTTTTTGCAAATTTTGACAGGTCGGGGGTCATAAAAAATTACAAAATATTGACCAAAAATTCGAAAATAAACCAATAATGCAGCTAGATAGATATTTTAATAACAAATTCAGAGAGGTATTCCACTTTTAAATCGGGTAAAAATTTCAAAAGTTATGGGCTAAGCAGTGCTGGGTCTGGTCACTTTTCTGCAAACCCATTTTTTGCAAATTTTGACAGGTCGGGGGTCATAAAAAATTACAAAATATTGACCAAAAATTCGAAAATAAACCAATAATGCAGCTAGATAGATATTTTAATAACAAATTCAGAGAGGTATTCCACTTTTAAATCGGGTAAAAATTTCAAAAGTTATGGGCTACAGTGCTGGGATCTGGTCACTTTTCTGCAAACCCATTTTTTGCAAATTTTGACAGGTCGGGGGTCATAAAAAATTACAAAATATTGACCAAAAATTCGAAAATAAACCAATAATGCAGCTAGATAGATATTTTAATAACAAATTCAGAGAGGTATTCCACTTTTAAATCGGGTAAAAATTTCAAAAGTTATGGGCTAAGCAGTGCTGGGATCTGGTCACTTTTCTGCAAACCCATTTTTTGCAAATTTTGACAGGTCGGGGGTCATAAAAAATTACAAAATATTGACCAAAAATTCGAAAATAAACCAATAATGCAGCTAGATAGATATTTTAATAACAAATTCAGAGAGGTATTCCACTTTTAAATCGGGTAAAAATTTCAAAAGTTTGGGCTAAGCAGTGCTGGGATCTGGTCACTTTTCTGCAAACCCATTTTTTGCAAATTTTGACAGGTCGGGGGTCATAAAAAATACAAAATATTGACCAAAAATTCGAAAATAAACCAATAATGCAGCTAGATAGATATTTTAATAACAAATTCAGAGAGGTATTCCACTTTTAAATCGGGTAAAAATTTCAAAAGTTTGGGCTAAGCAGTGCTGGGATCTGGTCACTTTTCTGCAAACCCATTTTTTGCAAATTTTGACAGGTCGGGGGTCATAAAAAATTACAAAATATTGACCAAAAATTCGAAAATAAACCAATAATGCAGCTAGATAGATATTTTAATAACAAATTCAGAGAGGTATTCCACTTTTAAATCGGGTAAAAATTTCAAAAGTTATGGGCTAAGCAGTGCTGGGATCTGGTCACTTTTCTGCAAACCCATTTTTTGCAAATTTTGACAGGTCGGGGGTCATAAAAAATTACAAAATATTGACCAAAAATTCGAAAATAAACCAATAATGCAGCTAGATAGATATTTTAATAACAAATTCAGAGAGGTATTCCACTTTTAAATCGGGTAAAAATTTCAAAAGTTTGGGCTAAGCAGTGCTGGGATCTGGTCACTTTTCTGCAAACCCATTTTTTGCAAATTTTGACAGGTCGGGGGTCATAAAAATTACAAAATATTGACCAAAAATTCGAAAATAAACCAATAATGCAGCTAGATAGATATTTTAATAACAAATTCAGAGAGGTATTCCACTTTTAAATCGGGTAAAAATTTCAAAAGTTATGGCTAAGCAGTGCTGGGATCTGGTCACTTTTCTGCAAACCCATTTTTTGCAAATTTTGACAGGTCGGGGGTCATAAAAAATTACAAAATATTGACCAAAAATTCGAAAATAAACCAATAATGCAGCTAGATAGATATTTTAATAACAAATTCAGAGAGGTATTCCACTTTTAAATCGGGTAAAAATTTCAAAAGTTTGGGCTAAGCAGTGCTGGGATCTGGTCACTTTTCTGCAAACCCATTTTTTGCAAATTTTGACAGGTCGGGGGTCATAAAAAATTACAAAATATTGACCAAAAATTCGAAAATAAACCAATAATGCAGCTAGATAGATATTTTAATAACAAATTCAGAGAGGTATTCCACTTTTAAATCGGGTAAAAATTTCAAAAGTTATGGGCTAAGCAGTGCTGGGATCTGGTCACTTTTCTGCAAACCCATTTTTTGCAAATTTTGACAGGTCGGGGGTCATAAAAAATTACAAAATATTGACCAAAAATTCGAAAATAAACCAATAATGCAGCTAGATAGATATTTTAATAACAAATTCAGAGAGGTATTCCACTTTTAAATCGGGTAAAAATTTCAAAAGTTATGGGCTAAGCAGTGCTGGGATCTGGTCACTTTTCTGCAAACCCATTTTTTGCAAATTTTGACAGGTCGGGGGTCATAAAAAATTACAAAATATTGACCAAAAATTCGAAAATAAACCAATAATGCAGCTAGATAGATATTTTAATAACAAATTCAGAGAGGTATTCCACTTTTAAATCGGGTAAAAATTTCAAAAGTTTGGGCTAAGCAGTGCTGGGATCTGGTCACTTTTCTGCAAACCCATTTTTTGCAAATTTTGACAGGTCGGGGGTCATAAAAAATTACAAAATATTGACCAAAAATTCGAAAATAAACCAATAATGCAGCTAGATAGATATTTTAATAACAAATTCAGAGAGGTATTCCACTTTTAAATCGGGTAAAAATTTCAAAAGTTTGGGCTAAGCAGTGCTGGGATCTGGTCACTTTTCTGCAAACCCATTTTTTGCAAATTTTGACAGGTCGGGGGTCATAAAAAATTACAAAATATTGACCAAAAATTCGAAAATAAACCAATAATGCAGCTAGATAGATATTTTAATAACAAATTCAGAGAGGTATTCCACTTTTAAATCGGGTAAAAATTTCAAAAGTTTGGGCTAAGCAGTGCTGGGATCTGGTCACTTTTCTGCAAACCCATTTTTTGCAAATTTTGACAGGTCGGGGGTCATAAAAAATTACAAAATATTGACCAAAAATTCGAAAATAAACCAATAATGCAGCTAGATAGATATTTTAATAACAAATTCAGAGAGGTATTCCACTTTAAATCGGGTAAAAATTTCAAAAGTTTGGGCTAAGCAGTGCTGGGATCTGGTCACTTTTCTGCAAACCCATTTTTTGCAAATTTTGACAGGTCGGGGGTCATAAAAAATGACAAAACATTGACCAAAAATTCGAAAATAAACCAATGATGCAGCTAGATAGATATTTTAATAACAAATTCAGAGAGGCATTCCACTTTTAAATCGGGTAAAAATTTCAAAAGTTATGGGATAAGCAGTGCTGGGATCTGGTCACTTTTCTGCAAACCCATTTTTTTGCAAATTTGACAGGTCGGGGGTCATAAAAAAATACAAAATATTGACCAAAAATTCGAAAATAAACCAATAATGCAGCTAGATAGATATTTTAATAACAAATTCAGAGAGGTATTCCACTTTTAAATCGGGTAAAAATTTCAAAAGTTAGGGGCTAAGCAGTGCTGGGATCTGGTCACTTTTCTGCAAACCCATTTTTTGCAAATTTTGACAGGTCGGGGGTCATAAAAAAATACAAAATATTGACCAAAAATTGGAAAATAAAACCAATAATGCAGCTAGATAGATATTTTAATAACAAATTCAGAGAGGTATTCCACTTTTAAATCGGGTAAAAATTTCAAAAGTTATGGGCTAAGCAGTGCTGGGATCTGGTCACTTTTCTGCAAACCCATTTTTTGCAAATTTTGGACAGGTCGGGGGTCATAAAAAATTACAAAATATTGACCAAAAATTCGAAAAATAAACCAATAATGCAGCTAGATAGATATTTTAATAACAAATTCAGAGAGGTATTCCACTTTTAAATCGGGTAAAAATTTCAAAAGTTTGGGCTAAGCAGTGCTGGGATCTGGTCACTTTTCTGCAAACCCATTTTTTGCAAATTTTGACAGGT
>NW_025064705.1:0-16292 GCF_018152265.1 Drosophila ficusphila | reverse complement strand
AAAATTTCAAAAGTTTGGGCTAAGCAGTGCTGGGATCTGGTCACTTTTCTGCAAACCCATTTTTGCAAATTTTGACAGGTCAGAGGTCATAAAAAATTACAAAATATTGACCAAAAATTCGAAAATAAACCAATAATGCAGCTAGATAGATATTCGAATAACAAATTCAGAGAGGTATTCCACTTTTAAATCGGGTAAAAATTTCAAAAGTTTGGGCTAAGCAGTGCTGGGATCTGGTCACTTTTCTGCAAACCCATTTTTGCAAATTTTGACAGGTCGAAAGTCATAAAAAATTACAAAATATTGACCAAAAATTCGAAAATAAACCAATAATGCAGCTAGATAGATATTTTAATAACAAATTCAGAGAGGTATTCCACTTTTAAATCGGGTAAAAATTTCAAAAGTTATGGGCTAAGCAGTGCTGGGATCTGGTCACTTTTCTGCAAACCCATTTTTTTGCAAATTTTGACAGGTCGAGGTCATAAAAAACTACAAAATATTGACCAAAAATTCGAAAATAAACCAATAATGCAGCTAGATAGATATTTTAATAACAAATTCAGAGAGGTATTCCACTTTTAAATCGGGTAAAAATTTCCAAAAGTTATGGGCTAAGCAGTGCTGGGATCTGGTCACTTTTCTGCAAACCCATTTTTTGCAAATTTTGACAGGTCGGGGGTCATAAAAAACTACAAAATATTGACCAAAAATTCGAAAATAAACCAATAATGCAGCTAGATAGATATTCGAATAACAAATTCAGAGAGGTATTCCACTTTTAAATCGGGTAAAAATTTCAAAAGTTTGGGCTAAGCAGTGCTGGGATCTGGTCACTTTTCTGCAAACCCATTTTTTGCAAATTTTGACAGGTCGGGGGTCATAAAAAACTACAAAATATTGACCAAAAATTCGAAAATAAACCAATAATGCAGCTAGATAGATATTTTAACAACAAATTCAGAGAGGTATTCCACTTTTAAATCGGGTAAAAATTTCAAAAGTTTGGGCTAAGCAGTGCTGGGATCTGGTCACTTTTCTGCAAACCCATTTTTTGCAAATTTTGACAGGTCGGGGGGTCATAAAAAATTACAAAATATTGACCAAAAATTCGAAAATAAACCAATAATGCAGCTAGATAGATATTTTAATAACAAATTCAGAGAGGTATTCCACTTTTAAATCGGGTAAAAATTTCAAAAGTTTGGGCTAAGCAGTGCTGGGATCTGGTCACTTTTCTGCAAACCCATTTTTGTCCAAATTTTGACAGGTCGGGGGTCATAAAAAACTTACAAAATATTGACCAAAAATTCGAAAATAAACCAATAATGCAGCTAGATAGATATTCTAATAACAAATTCAGAGAGGTATTCCACTTTTAAATCGGGTAAAAATTTCAAAAGTTTGGGCTAAGCAGTGCTGGGATCTGGTCACTTTTCTGCAAACCCATTTTTTGCAAATTTTGACAGGTCGGGGGTCATAAAAAATTACAAAATATTGACCAAAAATTCGAAAATAAACCAATAATGCAGCTAGATAGATATTCTAATAACAAATTCAGAGAGGTATTCCACTTTTAAATCGGGTAAAAATTTCAAAAGTTTGGGCTAAGCAGTGCTGGGATCTGGTCACTTTTCTGCAAACCCATTTTTTGCAAATTTTGACAGGTCGGGGGTCATAAAAAACTACAAAATATTGACCAAAAATTTGAAAATAAACCAATAATGCAGCTAGATAGATATTCGAATAACAAATTCAGAGAGGTATTCCACTTTTAAATCGGGTAAAAATTTCAAAAGTTTGGGCTAAGCAGTGCTGGGATCTGGTCACTTTTCTGCAAACCCATTTTTGCAAATTTTGACAGGTCGGGGGTCATAAAAAATGACGAAACATTGACCAAAAATTCGAAAATAAACCAATAATGCAGCTAGATAGATATTCGAATAACAAATTCAGAGAGGTATTCCACTTTTAAATCGGGTAAAAATTTCAAAAGTTTGGGCTAAGCAGTGCTGGGATCTGGTCACTTTTCTGCTAAAACCCATTTTTTGCAAATTTTGACAGGTCGAAGGTCATAAAAAACTACAAAATATTGACCAAAAAATTCGAAAATAAACCAATAATGCAGCTAGATAGATATTCGAATAACAAATTCAGAGAGGTATTCCACTTTTAAATCGGGTAAAAATTTCAAAAGTTTGGGCTAAGCAGTGCTGGGATCTGGTCACTTTTCTGCAAACCCATTTTTTGCAAATTTTGACAGGTCGAGGGGTCATAAAAAATTACAAAATATTGACCAAAAATTCGAAAATAAACCAATAATGCAGCTAGATAGATATTTTAACAACAAATTCAGAGGAGGTATTCCACTTTTAAATCGGGTAAAAATTTTAAAAGTTTGGGCTAAGCAGTGCTGGGATCTGGGATCTCACTTTTCTGCAAACCCATTTTTTGCAAATTTTGACAGGTCGGGGGTCATAAAAAATGACGAAACATTGACCAAAAAATTCGAAAATAAACCAATAATGCAGCTAGATAGATATTCGAATAACAAATTCAGAGAGGTATTCCACTTTTAAATCGGGTAAAAATTTCAAAAGTTTGGGCTAAGCAGTGCTGGGATCTGGTCACTTTTCTGCAAACCCATTTTTTTGCAAATTTTGACAGGTCGGGGGTCATAAAAAACTACAAAATATTGACCAAAAATTCGAAAATAAACCAATAATGCAGCTAGAAAGATATTTTAACAACAAATTCAGAGAGGTATTCCACTTTTAAATCGGGTAAAAATTTCAAAAGTTATGGGCTAAGCAGTGCTGGGATCTGGTCACTTTTCTGCAAACCCATTTTTTGCAAATTTTGACAGGTCGGGGGTCATAAAAAACTACAAAATATTGACCAAAAATTCGAAAATAAACCAATAATGCAGCTAGATAGATATTCGAATAACAAATTCAGAGAGGTATTCCACTTTTAAATCGGGTAAAAATTTCAAAAGTTTGGGCTAAGCAGTGCTGGGATCTGGTCACTTTTCTGCAAACCCATTTTTTGCAAATTTTGACAGGTCGGGGGTCATAAAAAATTACAAAATATTGACCAAAAAATTCGAAAATAAACCAATAATGCAGCTAGATAGATATTTTAACAACAAATTCAGAGAGGTATTCCACTTTTAAATCGGGTAAAAATTTCAAAAAATTGGGCTAAGCAGTGCTGGGATCTGGTCACTTTTCTGCAAACCCATTTTTTGCAAATTTTGACAGGTCGGGGGTCATAAAAAATTACAAAATATTGACCAAAAATTCGAAAATAAACCAATAATGCAGCTAGATAGATATTTTAATAACAAATTCAGAGAGGTATTCCACTTTTAAATCGGGTAAAAATTTCCAAAAGTTTGGGCTAAGCAGTGCTGGGATCTGGTCACTTTTCTGCAAACCCATTTTTTGCAAATTTTGACAGGTCGAGGGGTCATAAAAAACTACAAAATATTGACCAAAAATTCGAAAATAAACCAATGATGTAGCTAGATAGATATTTTAATAACA
Source organism: Drosophila ficusphila (assembly GCF_018152265.1). Classification (NCBI taxonomy): domain Eukaryota; kingdom Metazoa; phylum Arthropoda; class Insecta; order Diptera; family Drosophilidae; genus Drosophila; species Drosophila ficusphila. Next base: position 12,744 of record NW_025064705.1, on the reverse strand, counting down.
AATTCAGAGAGGCATTCCACTTTTAAATCGGGTAAAAATTTCAAAAGTTTGGGCTAAGCAGTGCTGGGATCTGGTCACTTTTCTGCAAACCCATTTTTTGCAAATTTTGACAGGTATTCCACTTTTAAATCAGGTAAAAATTTCAAAAGTTTGGGCTAAGCAGTGCTGGGATCTGGTCACTTTTCTGCAAACCCATTTTTTGCAAATTTTGACAGGTCGGGGGTCATAAAAAATTACAAAATATTGACCAAAAAATTCAAAAATAAACCAATAATGCAGCTAGATAGATATTCGAATAACAAATTCAGAGAGGTATTCCACTTTTAAATCGGGTAAAAATTTCAAAAGTTTGGGCCAAGCAGTGCTGGGATCTGGTCACTTTTCTGCAAACCCATTTTTGCAAATTTTGACAGGTCGGGGGTCATAAAAAATTACAAAATATTGACCAAAAATTCGAAAATAAACCAATAATGCAGCTAGATAGATATTTTAACAACAAATTCAGAGATGTATTCCACTTTTAAATCAGGTAAAAATTTCAAAAGTTTGGGCTAAGCAGTGCTGGGATCTGGTCACTTTTTCTGCAAACCCATTTTTTGCAAATTTTGACAGGTCGGGGGTCATAAAAAATTACAAAATATTGACCAAAAAATTCGAAAATAAACCAATAATGCAGCTAGATAGATATTTTAACAACAAATTCAGAGATGTATTCCACTTTTAAATCAGGTAAAAATTTCAAAAGTTTGGGCTAAGCAGTGCTGGGATCTGGTCACTTTTCTGCAAACCCATTTTTTGCAAATTTTGACAGGTCGGGGGTCATAAAAAATTACAAAATATTGACCAAAAAATTTGAAAATAAACCAATAATGCAGCTAGATAGATATTCGAATAACAAATTCAGAGAGGTATTCCACTTTTAAATCGGGTAAAAATTTCAAAAGTTTGGGCTAAGCAGTGCTGGGATCTGGTCACTTTTCTGCAAACCCATTTTTTGCAAATTTTGACAGGTCGGGGGTCATAAAAAATGACGAAACATTGACCAAAAAATTCGAAAATAAACCAATGATGTAGCTAGATAGATATTTTAATAACAAATTCAGAGAGGCATTCCACTTTTAAATCGGGTAAAAATTTCAAAAGTTATGGGCTAAGCAGTGCTGGGATCTGGTCACTTTTCTGCAAACCTATTTTTTGCAAATTTTGACAGGTCGGGGGTCATAAAAAATTACAAAATATTGACCAAAAATTCGAAAATAAACCAATAATGCAGCTAGATAGATATTTTAACAACAAATTCAGAGATGTATTCCACTTTTAAATCAGGTAAAAATTTCAAAAGTTTGGGCTAAGCAGTGCTGGGATCTGGTCACTTTTCTGCAAACCCATTTTTTGCAAATTTTGACAGGTCGGGGGTCATAAAAAATTACAAAATATTGACCAAAAATTCGAAAATAAACCAATAATGCAGCTAGATAGATATTTTAACAACAAATTCAGAGATGTATTCCACTTTTAAATCAGGTAAAAATTTCAAAAGTTTGGGCTAAGCAGTGCTGGGATCTGGTCACTTTTCTGCAAACCCATTTTTTGCAAATTTTGACAGGTCGGGGGTCATAAAAAATTACAAAATATTGACCAAAAATTCGAAAATAAACCAATAATGCAGCTAGATAGATATTTTAATAACAAATTCAGAGAGGTATTCCACTTTTAAATCGGGTAAAAATTTCAAAAAGTTTGGGCTAAGCAGTGCTGGGATCTGGTCACTTTTCTGCAAACCCATTTTTTGCAAATTTTGACAGGTCGGGGGTCATAAAAAATTACAAAATATTGACCAAAAATTCGAAAATAAACCAATAATGCAGCTAGATAGATATTTTAATAACAAATTCAGAGAGGTATTCCACTTTAAAATCGGGTAAAAATTTCAAAAGTTTGGGCTAAGCAGTGCTGGGATCTGGTCACTTTTCTGCAAACCTATTTTTTGCAAATTTTGACAGGTCGGGGGGTCATAAAAAATTACAAAATATTGACCAAAAATTCGAAAATAAACCAATAATGCAGCTAGATAGATATTTTAACAACAAATTCAGAGAGGCATTCCACTTTTAAATCGGGTAAAAATTTCAAAAGTTTGGGCTAAGCAGTGCTGGGATCTGGTCACTTTTCTGCAAACCCATTTTTTGCAAATTTTGACAGGTCGGGGGTCATAAAAAATGACGAAACATTGACCAAAAATTCGAAAATAAACCAATGATGTAGCTAGATAGATATTTTAATAACAAATTCAGAGAGGCATTCCACTTTTAAATCGGGTAAAAATTTCAAAAGTTATGGGCTAAGCAGTGCTGGGATCTGGTCACTTTTCTGCAAACCTATTTTTTGCAAATTTTGACAGGTCGGGGGTCATAAAAAAATTACAAAATATTGACCAAAAAATTCGAAAATAAACCAATAATGCAGCTAGATAGATATTTTAACAACAAATTCAGAGATGTATTCCACTTTTAAATCAGGTAAAAATTTCAAAAGTTTGGGCTAAGCAGTGCTGGGATCTGGTCACTTTTCTGCAAACCCATTTTTTGCAAATTTTGACAGGTCGGGGGTCATAAAAAATTACAAAATATTGACCAAAAATTCGAAAATAAACCAATAATGCAGCTAGATAGATATTTTAACAACAAATTCAGAGATGTATTCCACTTTTAAATCAGGTAAAAATTTCAAAAGTTTGGGCTAAGCAGTGCTGGGATCTGGTCACTTTTCTGCAAACCCATTTTTGCAAATTTTGACAGGTCGGGGGTCATAAAAAATTACAAAATATTGACCAAAAATTCGAAAATAAACCAATAATGCAGCTAGATAGATATTTTAATAACAAATTCAGAGAGGTATTCCACTTTTAAATCGGGTAAAAATTTCAAAAGTTTGGGCTAAGCAGTGCTGGGATCTGGTCACTTTTCTGCAAACCCATTTTTTGCAAATTTTGACAGGTCGGGGGTCATAAAAAATTACAAAATATTGACCAAAAATTCGAAAATAAACCAATAATGCAGCTAGATAGATATTTTAATAACAAATTCAGAGAGGTATTCCACTTTAAAATCGGGTAAAAATTTCAAAAGTTTGGGCTAAGCAGTGCTGGGATCTGGTCACTTTTCTGCAAACCTATTTTTTGCAAATTTTGACAGGTCGGGGGGTCATAAAAAATTACAAAATATTGACCAAAAATTCGAAAATAAACCAATAATGCAGCTAGATAGATATTTTAACAACAAATTCAGAGATGTATTCCACTTTTAAATCAGGTAAAAATTTCAAAAGTTTGGGCTAAGCAGTGCTGGGATCTGGTCACTTTTCTGCAAACCCATTTTTTGCAAATTTTGACAGGTCGGGGGTCATAAAAAATTACAAAATATTGACCAAAAATTCGAAAATAAACCAATAATGCAGCTAGATAGATATTCGAATAACAAATTCAGAGAGGTATTCCACTTTTAAATCGGGTAAAAATTTCAAAAGTTTGGGCTAAGCAGTGCTGGGATCTGGTCACTTTTCTGCAAACCCATTTTTTGCAAATTTTGACAGGTCGGGGGTCATAAAAAATTACAAAATATTGACCAAAAATTCGAAAATAAACCAATAATGCAGCTAGATAGATATTCGAATAACAAATTCAGAGAGGTATTCCACTTTTAAATCGGGTAAAAATTTCAAAAGTTTGGGCTAAGCAGTGCTGGGATCTGGTCACTTTTCTGCAAACCCATTTTTTGCAAATTTTGACAGGTCGGGGGTCATAAAAAATGACGAAACATTGACCAAAAATTCGAAAATAAACCAATGATGTAGCTAGATAGATATTTTAATAACAAATTCAGAGAGGCATTCCACTTTTAAATCGGGTAAAAATTTCAAAAGTTATGGGCTAAGCAGTGCTGGGATCTGGTCACTTTTCTGCAAACCTATTTTTTGCAAATTTTGACAGGTCGGGGGTCATAAAAAATTACAAAATATTGACCAAAAATTCGAAAAATAAACCAATAATGCAGCTAGATAGATATTTTAACAACAAATTCAGAGATGTATTCCACTTTTAAATCAGGTAAACATTTCAAAAGTTTGGGCTAAGCAGTGCTGGGATCTGGTCACTTTTCTGCAAACCCATTTTTTGCAAATTTTGACAGGTCGGGGGTCATAAAAAATTACAAAATATTGACCAAAAATTCGAAAATAAACCAATAATGCAGCTAGATAGATATTTTAACAACAAATTCAGAGATGTATTCCACTTTTAAATCAGGTAAAAATTTCAAAAGTTTGGGCTAAGCAGTGCTGGGATCTGGTCACTTTTCTGCAAACCCATTTTTTGCAAATTTTGACAGGTCGGGGGTCATAAAAAATTACAAAATATTGACCAAAAATTCGAAAATAAACCAATAATGCAGCTAGATAGATATTTTAATAACAAATTCAGAGAGGTATTCCACTTTAAAATCGGGTAAAAATTTCAAAAGTTTGGGCTAAGCAGTGCTGGGATCTGGTCACTTTTCTGCAAACCTATTTTTTGCAAATTTTGACAGGTCGGGGGTCATAAAAAATTACAAAATATTGACCAAAAATTCGAAAATAAACCAATAATGCAGCTAGATAGATATTTTAACAACAAATTCAGAGATGTATTCCACTTTTAAATCAGGTAAAAATTTCAAAAGTTTGGGCTAAGCAGTGCTGGGATCTGGTCACTTTTCTGCAAACCCATTTTTTGCAAATTTTGACAGGTCGGGGGTCATAAAAAATTACAAAATATTGACCAAAAATTCGAAAATAAACCAATAATGCAGCTAGATAGATATTCGAATAACAAATTCAGAGAGGTATTCCACTTTTAAATCGGGTAAAAATTTCAAAAGTTTGGGCTAAGCAGTGCTGGGATCTGGTCACTTTTCTGCAAACCCATTTTTTGCAAATTTTGACAGGTCGAGGGTCATAAAAAATTACAAAATATTGACCAAAAATTCGAAAATAAACCAATAATGCAGCTAGATAGATATTTTAATAACAAATTCAGAGAGGTATTCCACTTTTAAATCGGGTAAAAATTTCAAAAGTTTGGGCTAAGCAGTGCTGGGATCTGGTCACTTTTCTGCAAACCCATTTTTTGCAAATTTTGACAGGTCGAGGGTCATAAAAAACTACAAAATATTGACCAAAAATTCGAAAATAAACCAATAATGCAGCTAGATAGATATTCGAATAACAAATTCAGAGAGGTATTCCACTTTTAAATCGGGTAAAAATTTCAAAAGTTTGGGCTAAGCAGTGCTGGAATCTGGTCACTTTTCTGCAAACCCATTTTTTGCAAATTTTGACAGGTCGAGGGTCATAAAAAATTACAAAATATTGACCAAAAATTCGAAAATAAACCAATAATGCAGCTAGATAGATATTCGAATAACAAATTCAGAGAGGTATTCCACTTTTAAATCGGGTAAAAATTTCAAAAGTTATGGGCTAAGCAGTGCTGGGTTCTGGTCACTTTTCTGCGAACCCATTTTTTTGAACATTTTGACAGGTCGGGGGTCATAAAAAATGACGAAACATTGACCAAAAATTCGAAAATAAACCAATGATGTAGCTAGATAGATATTTTAATAACAAATTCAGAGAGGCATTCCACTTTTAAATCGGGTAAAAATTTCAAAAGTTATGGGATAAGCAGTGCTGGGATCTGGTCACTTTTCTGCAAACCCATTTTTTGCAAATTTTGACAGGTCGGGGGTCATAAAAAACTACAAAATATTGACCAAAAATTCGAAAATAAACCAATAATGCAGCTAGATAGATATTTTAACAACAAATTCAGAGAGGTATTCCACTTTTAAATCGGGTAAAAATTTCAAAAGTTATGGGCTAAGCAGTGCTGGGATCTGGTCACTTTTCTGCAAACCCATTTTTTGCAAATTTTGACAGGTCGGGGGTCATAAAAAACTACAAAATATTGACCAAAAATTCGAAAATAAACCAATAATGCAGCTAGATAGATATTTTAACAACAAATTCAGAGATGTATTCCACTTTTAAATCAGGTAAAAATTTCAAAAGTTTGGGCTAAGCAGTGCTGGGATCTGGTCACTTTTCTGCAAACCCATTTTTTGCAAATTTTGACAGGTCGGGGGTCATAAAAAATTACAAAATATTGACCAAAAATTCGAAAATAAACCAATAATGCAGCTAGATAGATATTTTAATAACCAAATAAATATTCCACTTTTAAGTCGGGTAAAAATTTCAAAAGTTATGGGCTAAGCAGTGCTGGGATCTGGTCACTTTTCTGCAAACCCATTTTTTGCAAATTTTGACAGGTCGGGGGTCATAAAAAACTACAAAATATTGACCAAAAATTCGAAAATAAACCAATAATGCAGCTAGATAGATATTCGAATAACAAATTCAGAGAGGTATTCCACTTTTAAATCGGGTAAAAATTTCAAAAGTTTGGGCTAAGCAGTGCTGGGATCTGGTCACTTTTCTGCAAGCCCATTTTTTTGCAAATTTTGACAGGTCGGGGGTCATAAAAAACTACAAAATATTGACCAAAAATTCGAAAATAAACCAATAATGCAGCTAGATAGATATTCGAATAACAAATTCAAAGAGGTATTCCACTTTTAAATCGGGTAAAAATTTCAAAAGTTTGGGCTAAGCAGTGCTGGGATCTGGTCACTTTTCTGCAAACCCATTTTTTGCAAATTTTGACAGGTCGGGGGTCATAAAAAATTACAAAATATCAACCAAAAATTAGAAAATAAACCAATAATGCAGCTAGATAGATATTTTAACAACAAATTCAGAGAGGTATTCCACTTTTAAATCGGTTAAAAATTTCAATAGTTTGGGCTAAGCAGTGCTGGGATCTTGTCACTTTTCTGCAAACCCATTTTTTGCAAATTTTGACAGGTCGGGGGTCATAAAAAATTACAAAATATTGACCAAAAATTCGAAAATAAACCAATAATGCAGCTAGATAGATATTTTAATAGCAAATTCAGAGAGGTATTCCACTTTTAAATCGGGTAAAAATTTCAAAAGTTTGGGCTAAGCAGTGCTGGGATCTTGTCACTTTTCTGCAAACCCATTTTTTGCAAATTTTAACAAGTCGGGGGTCATAAAAAACTACAAAATATTGACCAAAAATTCGAAAATAAACCAATAATGCAGCTAGATAGATATTTTAATAACAAATTCAGAGAGATATTCCACTTTTAAATCGGGTAAAAATTTCAAAAGTTTGGGCTAAGCAGTGCTGGGATCTGGTCACTTTTCTGCAAACCCATTTTTTGCAAATTTTGAGAGGTCGGGGGTCATAAAAAACTACAAAATATTGACCAAAAATTCGAAAATAAACCAATAATGCAGCTAGATAGATATTCGAATAACAAATTCAGAGAGGTATTCCACTTTTAAATCGGGTAAAAATTTCAAAAGTTTGGGCTAAGCAGTGCTGGGATCTTGTCACTTTTCTGCAAACCCATTTTTTTGCAAATTTTGACAGGTCGGGGGTCATAAAAAATTACAAAATATCAACCAAAAATTAGAAAATAAACCAATAATGCAGCTAGATAGATATTTTAACAACAAATTCAGAGAGGTATTCCACTTTTAAATCGGGTAAAAATTTCAAAAGTTTGGGCTAAGCAGTGCTGGGATCTTGTCACTTTTCTGCAAACCCATTTTTTGCAAATTTTGACAGGTCGGGGGTCATAAAAAATTACAAAATATTGACCAAAAATTCGAAAATAAACCAATAATGCAGCAAGATAGATATTTTAATAGCAAATTCAGAGAGGTATTCCACTTTTAAATCGGGTAAAAATTTCAAAAGGTTTGGGATAAGCAGTGCTGGGATCTGGTCACTTTTCTGCAAACCCATTTTTTGCAAATTTTAACAAGTCGGGGGGGTCATAAAAAACTACAAAATATTGACCAAAAATTCGAAAATAAACCAATAATGCAGCTAGATAGATATTCGAATAACAAATTCAGAGAGGTATTCCACTTTTAAATCGGGTAAAAATTTCAAAAGTTTGGGCTAAGCAGTGCTGGGATCTTGTCACTTTTCTGCAAACCCATTTTTTGCAAATTTTGACAGGTCGGGGGTCATAAAAAAATTACAAAATATCAACCAAAAATTCGAAAATAAACCAATAATGCAGCTAGATAGATATTTTAATAACAAATTCAGAGAGGTATTCCACTTTTAAATCGGGTAAAAATTTCAAAAGTTATGGGCTAAGCAGTGCTGGGTTCTGGTCACTTTTCTGCGAACCCATTTTTTGCAAATTTTGACAGGTTGGGGGTCATAAAAAATTACAAAATATTGACCAAAAATTCGAAAATAAACCAATAATGCAGCTAGATAGATATTTTAATAGCAAATTCAGAGAGGTATTCCACTTTTAAATCGGGTAAAAATTTCAAAGGTTTGGGCTAAGCAGTGGGTTCTGGTCACTTTTCTGCGAACCCATTTTTTGAAAATTTTGACAGGTCGGGGGTCATAAAAAATTACAAAATATTGACCAAAAATTCGAAAATAAACCAATAATGCAGATAGATAGATATTCGAATAACAAATTCAGAGAGGTATTCCACTTTTAAATCGGGTAAAAATTTCAAAAGTTTGGGCTAAGCAGTGCTGGGATCTGGTCACTTTTCTGCAAACCCATTTTTTGCAAATTTTGACAGGTCGGGGGTCATAAAAAATTACAAAATATTGACCAAAAATTCGAAAATAAACCAATAATGCAGCTAGATAGATATTCGAATAACAAATTCAGAGAGGTATTCCACTTTTAAATCGGGTAAAAATTTAAAAAGTTATGGGCTAAGCAGTGCTGGGATCTGATCACTTTTCTGCAAACCCATTTTTTGCAAATTTTGACAGGTCGGGGGTCATAAAAACTACAAAATATTGACCAAAAATTCGAAAATAAACCAATAATGCAGCTAGATAGATATTCGAATAACAAATTCAGAGAGGTATTCCACTTTTAAATCGGGTAAAAATTTCAAAAGTTTGGGCTAAGCAGTGCTGGGATCTTGTCACTTTTCTGCAAACCCATTTTTTGCAAATTTTGACAGGTCGGGGGTCATAAAAAACTACAAAATATTGACCAAAAATTCGAAAATAAACCAATGATGTAGCTAGATAGATATTTTAATAACAAATTCAGAGAGGCATTCCACTTTTAAATCGGGTAAAAATTTCAAAAGTTATGGGATAAGCAGTGCTGGGATCTGGTCACTTTTCTGCAAACCCATTTTTTTGCAAATTTTGACAGGTCGGGGGTCATAAAAAATTACAAAATTTTGACCAAAAATTCGAAAATAAACCAATAATGCAGCTAGATAGATATTTTAATAACAAATTCAGAGAGGTATTCCACTTTTAAAATCGGGTAAAAATTTCAAAAGTTATGTGCTAAGCAGTGCTGGGTTCTGGTCACTTTTCTGCAAACCCATTTTTTGCAAATTTTGACAGGTCGGGGGTCATAAAAAATTACAAGATATTGACCAAAAATTCGAAAATAAACCAATAATGCAGCTAGATAGATATTCGAATAACAAATTCAGAGAGGTATTCCACTTTTAAATCGGGAAAAAATTTCAAAAGTTATGGGCTAAGCAGTGCTGGGTTCTGGTCACTTTTCTGCGAACCCATTTTTTGCAAATTTTGACAGGTCGGGGGTCATAAAAAACTACAAAATATTGACCAAAAATTCGAAAATAAACCAATAATGCAGCTAGATAGATATTTTAACAACAAATTCAGAGAGGTATTCCACTTTAAAATCGGGTAAAAATTTCAAAAGTTTGGGCTAAGCAGTGCTGGGATCTGGTCACTTTTCTGCAAACCCATTTTTTGCAAATTTTGACAGGTCGGGGGTCATAAAAAATGACGAAACATTGACCAAAAATTCGAAAATAAACCAATGATGTAGCTAGATAGATATTTTAATAACAAATTCCGAGAGGCATTCCACTTTTAAATCGGGTAAAAATTTCAAAAGTTATGGGATAAGCAGTGCTGGGATCTGGTCACTTTTCTGCAAACCCATTTTTTTGCAAATTTTGACAGGTCGGGGGTCATAAAAAATTACAAAATATTGACCAAAAATTCGAAAATAAACCAATAATGCAGCTAGATAGATATTTTAACAACAAATTCAGAGAGGTATTCCACTTTTAAATCGGGTAAAAATTTCAAAAGTTATGGGCTAAGCAGTGCTGGGTTCTGGTCACTTTTCTGCAAACCCATTTTTTTGCAAATTTTGACAGGTCGGGGGTCATAAAAAATTACAAAATATTGACCAAAAATTCGAAAATAAACCAATAATGCAGCTAGATAGATATTCGAATAACAAATTCAGAGAGGTATTCCACTTTTAAATCGGGTAAAAATTTCAAAAGTTATGGGCTAAGCAGTGCTGGGTTCTGGTCACTTTTCTGCAAACCCATTTTTTTGCAAATTTTGACAGGTCGGGGGTCATAAAAAATTACAAAATATTGACCAAAAATTCGAAAATAAACCAATAATGCAGCTAGATAGATATTCGAATAACAAATTCAGAGAGGTATTCCACTTTTAAATCGGGTAAAAATTTCAAAAGTTATGGGCTAAGCAGTGCTGGGATCTGGTCACTTTTCTGCAAACCTATTTTTTGCAAATTTTGACAGGTCGGGGGTCATAAAAAACTACAAAATATTGACCAAAAATTCGAAAATAAACCAATAATGCAGCTAGATAGATATTCGAATAACAAATTCAGAGAGGTATTCCACTTTTAAATCGGGTAAAAATTTCAAAAGTTTGGGCTAAGCAGTGCTGGGATCTGGTCACTTTTCTGCAAGCCCATTTTTTGCAAATTTTGACAGGTCGGGGGTCATAAAAAACTACAAAATATTGACCAAAAAATTCGAAAATAAACCAATAATGCAGCTAGATAGATATTCGAATAACAAATTCAGAGAGGTATTCCACTTTTAAATCGGGTAAAAATTTCAAAAGTTTGGGCTAAGCAGTGCTGGGATCTGGTCACTTTTCTGCAAACCCATTTTTTGCAAATTTTGACAGGTCGGGGGTCATAAAAAATTACAAAATAATGACCAAAAATTCGAAAATAAACCAATAATGCAGCTAGATAGATATTTTAATAACAAATTCAGAGAGGCATTCCACTTTTAAATCGGGTAAAAATTTCAAAAGTTATGGGATAAGCAGTGCTGGGATCTGGTCACTTTTCTGCAAACCCATTTTTTGCAAATTTTAACAAGTCGGGGGTCATAAAAAACTACAAAATATTGACCAAAAATTCGAAAATAAACCAATAATGCAGCTAGATAGATATTTTAATAACAAATTCAGAGAGATATTCCACTTTTAAATCGGGTAAAAATTTCAAAAGTTTGGGCTAAGCAGTGCTGGGATCTGGTCACTTTTCTGCAAACCCATTTTTTGCAAATTTTGACAGGTCGGGGGTCATAAAAAACTACAAAATATTGACCAAAAATTCGAAAATAAACCAATAATGCAGCTAGATAGATATTCGAATAACAAATTCAGAGAGGTATTCCACTTTTAAATCGGTTAAAAATTTCAAAAGTTTGGGCTAAGCAGTGCTGGGATCTTGTCACTTTTCTGCAAACCCATTTTTTGCAAATTTTGACAGGTTGGGGGTCATAAAAAATTACAAAATATTGACCAAAAATTCGAAAATAAACCAATAATGCAGCTAGATAGATATTTTAATAACAAATTCAGAGAGATATTCCACTTTTAAATCGGGTAAACATTTCAAAAGGTTAAGCAGTGCTGGGATCTGGTCTCTTTTTTGCAAACCCATTTTTTGCAAATTTTGACAGGTCGGGGGTCATAAAAAATTACAAAATATTGACCAAAAATTCGAAAATAAACCAATGATGCAGCTAGATAGATATTTAAATAACAAATTCAGAGAGGTATTCCACTTTTAAATCGGGTAAAAAATTTCAAAAGTTATGGGCTAAGCAGTGCTCGGATCTGGTCACTTTTCTGCAAACCCATTTTTTGCAAATTTTGACAGGTCGGGGGTCATAAAAAACTACAAAATATTGACCAAAAATTCGAAAATAAACCAATGATGTAGCTAGATAGATATTTTAATAACAAATTCAGAGAGGTATTCCACTTTTAAATCGGGTAAAAATTTCAAAAGTTATGGGATAAGCAGTGCTGGGATCTGGTCATTTTTCTGCAAACCCATTTTTTTGCAAATTTTGACAGGTCGGGGGTCATAAAAAATTACAAAATATTGACCAAAAATTCGAAAATAAACCAATAATGCAGCTAGATAGATATTTTAATAACAAATTCAGAGAGGTATTCCACTTTTAAATCGGGTAAAAATTTCAAAAGTTTGGGCTAAGCAGTGCTGGGATCTGGTCACTTTTCTGCAAACCCATTTTTTGCAAATTTTGACAGGTCGGGGGTCATAAAAAACTACAAAATATTGACCAAAAATTCGAAAATAAACCAATAATGCAGCTAGATAGATATTTTAACAACAAATTCAGAGAGGTATTCCACTTTTAAATCGGGTAAAAATTTCAAAAGTTTGGGCTAAGCAGTGCTGGGATCTTGTCACTTTTCTGCAAACCCATTTTTTGCAAATTTAGACAGGTCGGGGGTCATAAAAAACTACAAAA
>NW_025064704.1:0-18597 GCF_018152265.1 Drosophila ficusphila | reverse complement strand
TCTATCTAGCTACATCATTGGTTTATTTTCGAATTTTTGGTCAATATTTTGTAATTTTTTATGACCCCCGACCTGTCAAAATTTTGCAAAAGAAATGGGTTTGCAGAAAAGTGACCAGATCCCAGCACTGCTTAGCCCATAACTTTTGAAATTTTTACCCGATTTAAAAGTGGAATACCTCTCTGAATTTGTTGTTAAAATATCTATCTAGCTGCATTATTGGTTTATTTTCGAATTTTTGGTTAATATTTTGTAATTTTTTATGACCCTCGACCTGTCAAAATTTGCAAAAAATGGGTTTGCAGAAAAGTGACCAGATCCCAGCACTGCTTAGCCCAAACTTTTGAAATTTTTACCCGATTTAAAAGTGGAATGCCTCTCTGAATTTGTTATTAAAATATCTATCTAGCTGCATTATTGGTTTATTTTCGAATTTTTGGTCAATATTTTGTAATTTTTTATGACCCCCGACCTGTCAAAATTTGCAAAAAAAATGGGTTTGCAGAAAAGTGACCAGATCCCAGCACTGCTTAGCCCAAACTTTTGAAATTTTTAACCGATTTAAAAGTGGAATACCTCTCTGAATTTGTTGTTAAAATATCTATCTAGCTGCATTATTGGTTTATTTTCGAATTTTTGGTCAATATTTTGTAATTTTTTATGACCCCGACCTGTCAAAATTTGCAAAAAATGGGTTTGCAGAAAAGTGACCAGATCCCAGCACTGCTTAGCCCAAACTTTTGAAATTTTTACCCGATTTAAAAGTGGAATACCTCTCTGAATTTGTTGTTAAAATATCTATCTAGCTGCATTATTGGTTTATTTTCGAATTTTTTGGTCAATATTTTGTAATTTTTTATGACCCCCGACCTGTCAAAATTTGCAAAAAAATGGGTTTGCAGAAAAGTGACCAGATCCCAGCACTGCTTATCCCATAACTTTTGAAATTTTTACCCGATTTAAAAGTGGTGTGCCTCTCTGAATTTGTTATTAAAATATCTATCTAGCTGCATTATTGGTTTATTTTCGAATTTTTGGTCAATATTTTTTAATTTTTATGACCCCCGACCTGTCAAAATTTGCAAAAAATGGGTTTGCAGAAAAGTGACCAGATCCCAGCACTGCTTAGCCCATAACTTTTGAAATTTTTACCCGATTTAAAAGTGGAATACCTCTCTGAATTTGTTGTTAAAATATCTATCTAGCTGCATTATTGGTTTATTTTCGAATTTTTGGTCAATATTTTGTAATTTTTTATGACCCCCGACCTGTCAAAATTTGCAAAAAAACGGGTTTGCAGAAAAGTGACCAGAACCCAGCACTGCTTAGCCCATAACTTTTGAAATTTTTACCCGATTTAAAAGTGGAATACCTCTCTGAATTTGTTATTCGAATATCTATCTAGCTGCATTATTGGTTTATTTTCGAATTTTTGGTCAATATTTTGTAGTTTTTTATGACCCCCGACTTGTTAAAATTTGCAAAAAATGGGTTTGCAGAAAAGTGACCAGATCCCAGCACTGCCTATCCCAAACCTTTTGAAATTTTTACCCGATTTAAAAGTGGAATACCTCTCTGAATTTGCTATTAAAATATCTATCTAGCTCCATTATTGGTTTATTTTCGAATTTTTGGTCAATGTTTCGTCATTTTTTATGACCCCCGACCTGTCAAAATTTGCAAAAAATGGGTTTGCAGAAAAGTGACAAGATCCCAGCACTGCTTAGCCCAAACTTTTGAAATTTTTACCCGATTTAAAAGTGGAATACCTCTCTGAATTTGTTGTTAAAATATCTATCTAGCTGCATTATTGGTTTATTTTCGAATTTTTGGTCAATGTTTCGTCATTTTTTATGACCCCCGACCTGTCAAAATTTGCAAAAAATGGGTTTGCAGAAAAGTGACAAGATCCCAGCACTGCTTAGCCCAAACTTTTGAAATTTTTACCCGATTTAAAAAGTGGAATACCTCTCTGAATTTGTTGTTAAAATATCTATCTAGCTGCATTATTGGTTTATTTTCGAATTTTTGGTCAATATTTTGTAATTTTTTATGACCCCCGACCTGTCAAAATTTGCAAAAAAATGGGTTTGCAGAAAAGTGACCAGATCCAGCACTGCTTATCCCATAACTTTTGAAATTTTTACCCGATTTAAAAGTGGAATGCCTCTCTGAATTTGCTATTAAAATATCTATCTAGCTGCATTATTGGTTTATTTTCGAATTTTTGGTCAATATTTTGTAATTTTTTATGACCCCCGACCTGTCAAAATTTGCAAAAAATGGGTTTGCAGAAAAGTGACCAGATCCCAGCACTGCTTAGCCCATAACTTTTGAAATTTTTACCCGATTTAAAAGTGGAATGCCTCTCTGAATTTGTTATTAAAATATCTATCTAGCTGCATTATTGGTTTATTTTCGAATTTTTGGTCAATATTTTGTAATTTTTTATGACCCCCGACCTGTCAAAATTTGCAAAAAATGGGTTTGCAGAAAAGTGACCAGATCCCAGCACTGCTAAGCCCAAACTTTTGAAATTTTTACCCGATTTAAAAGTGGAATACCTCTCTGAATTTGTTATTAAAATATCTATCTAGCTGCATTATTGGTTTAGTTTCGAATTTTTGGTCAATATTTTGTAGTTTTTTATGACCCCCGACTTGTTAAAATTTGCAAAAAATGGGTTTGCAGAAAAGTGACCAGATCCCAGCACTGCTTAGCCCATAACTTTTGAAATTTTTACCCGATTTAAAAGTGGAATACCTCTCTGAATTTGTTATTAAAATATCTATCTAGCTGCATTATTGGTTTATTTTCGAATTTTTGGTCAATATTTTGTAATTTTTTATGACCCCCGACCTGTCAAAATTTGCAAAAAATGGGTTTGCAGAAAAGTGACCAGATCCCAGCACTGCTTAGCCCAAACTTTTGAAATTTTTACCCGATTTAAAAGTGGAATACCTCTCTGAATTTGTTGTTAAAATATCTATCTAGCTGCATTATTGGTTTATTTTCGAATTTTTGGTCAATATTTTGTAATTTTTTATGACCCCCGACCTGTCAAAATTTGCAAAAAATGGGTTTGCAGAAAAGTGACCAGATCCCAGCACTGCTAAGCCCAAACTTTTGAAATTTTTACCCGATTTAAAAGTGGAATACCTCTCTGAATTTGTTGTTAAAATATCTATCTAGCTGCATTATTGGTTTTTTTTCGAATTTTTGGTCAATATTTTGTAATTTTTTATGACCCCCGACCTGTCAAAATTTGCAAAAAATGGGTTTGCAGAAAAGTGACCTGATCCCAGCACTGCTTAGCCCAAACTTTTGAAATTTTTACCCGATTTAAAAGTGGAATACCTCTCTGAATTTGTTATTAAAATATCTATCTAGCTGCATTATTGGTTTATTTTCGAATTTTTGGTCAATATTTTGTAATTTTTTATGACCCCCGACCTGTCAAAATTTGCAAAAAATGGGTTTGCAGAAAAGTGACCAGATCCCAGCACTGCTAAGCCCAAACTTTTGAAATTTTTACCCGATTTAAAAGTGGAATACCTCTCTGAATTTGTTATTAAAATATCTATCTAGCTGCATTATTGGTTTATTTTCGAATTTTTTGGTCCATATTTTGTAGTTTTTTATGACCCCCGACTTGTTAAAATTTGCAAAAAATGGGTTTGCAGAAAAGTGACCAGATCCCAGCACTGCTTAGCCCAAACTTTTGAAATTTTTACCCGATTTAAAAGTGGAATACCTCTCTGAATTTGTTGTTAAAATATCTATCTAGCTGCATTATTGGTTTATTTTCGAATTTTTGGTCAATATTTTTTAATTTTTTATGACCCCCGACCTGTCAAAATTTGCAAAAAATGGGTTTGCAGAAAAGTGACCAGATCCCAGCACTGCTTAGCCCATAACTTTTGAAATTTTTACCCGATTTAAAAGTGGAATACCTCTCTGAATTTGTTGTTAAAATATCTATCTAGCTGCATTATTGGTTTATTTTCGAATTTTTGGTCAATATTTTGTAATTTTTTATGACCCCCGACCTGTCAAAATTTGCAAAAAACGGGTTTGCAGAAAAGTGACCAGAACCCAGCACTGCTTAGCCCATAACTTTTGAAATTTTTACCCGATTTAAAAGTGGAATACCTCTCTGAATTTGTTATTCGAATATCTATCTAGCTGCATTATTGGTTTATTTTCGAATTTTTGGTCAATATTTTGTAGTTTTTTATGACCCCCGACTTGTTAAAATTTGCAAAAAATGGGTTTGCAGAAAAGTGACCAGATCCCAGCACTGCCTATCCCAAACCTTTTGAAATTTTTACCCGATTTAAAAGTGGAATACCTCTCTGAATTTGCTATTAAAATATCTATCTAGCTCCATTATTGGTTTATTTTCGAATTTTTGGTCAATGTTTCGTCATTTTTTATGACCCCCGACCTGTCAAAATTTGCAAAAAATGGGTTTGCAGAAAAGTGACCAGATCCCAGCACTGCTTAGCCCATAACTTTTGAAATTTTTACCCGATTTAAAAGTGGAATACCTCTCTGAATTTGTTGTTAAAATATCTATCTAGCTGCATTATTGGTTTATTTTCGAATTTTTGGTCAATGTTTCGTCATTTTTTATGACCCCCGACCTGTCAAAATTTGCAAAAAATTGGTTTGCAGAAAAGTGACAAGATCCCAGCACTGCTTAGCCCAAACTTTTGAAATTTTTACCCGATTTAAAAGTGGAATACCTCTCTGAATTTGTTGTTAAAATATCTATCTAGCTGCATTATTGGTTTATTTTCGAATTTTTGGTCAATATTTTGTAATTTTTTATGACCCCCGACCTGTCAAAATTTGCAAAAAAATGGGTTTGCAGAAAAGTGACCAGATCCCAGCACTGCTTATCCCATAACTTTTGAAATTTTTACCCGATTTAAAAGTGGAATGCCTCTCTGAATTTGCTATTAAAATATCTATCTAGCTGCATTATTGGTTTATTTTCGAATTTTTGGTCAATATTTTGTAATTTTTTATGACCCCCGACCTGTCAAAATTTGCAAAAAAATGGGTTTGCAGAAAAGTGACCAGATCCCAGCACTGCTTAGCCCATAACTTTTGAAATTTTTACCCGATTTAAAAGTGGAATGCCTCTCTGAATTTGTTATTAAAATATCTATCTAGCTGCATTATTGGTTTATTTTCGAATTTTTGGTCAATATTTTGTAATTTTTTATGACCCCCGACCTGTCAAAATTTGCAAAAAATGGGTTTGCAGAAAAGTGACCAGATCCCAGCACTGCTAAGCCCAAACTTTTGAAATTTTTACCCGATTTAAAAGTGGAATACCTCTCTGAATTTGTTATTAAAATATCTATCTAGCTGCATTATTGGTTTAGTTTCGAATTTTTGGTCAATATTTTGTAGTTTTTTATGACCCCCGACTTGTTAAAATTTGCAAAAAATGGGTTTGCAGAAAAGTGACCAGATCCCAGCACTGCTTAGCCCATAACTTTTGAAATTTTTACCCGATTTAAAAGTGGAATACCTCTCTGAATTTGTTATTAAAATATCTATCTAGCTGCATTATTGGTTTATTTTCGAATTTTTGGTCAATATTTTGTAATTTTTTATGACCCCCGACCTGTCAAAATTTGCAAAAAATGGGTTTGCAGAAAAGTGACCAGATCCCAGCACTGCTTAGCCCAAACTTTTGAAATTTTTACCCGATTTAAAAGTGGAATACCTCTCTGAATTTGTTGTTAAAATATCTATCTAGCTGCATTATTGGTTTATTTTCGAATTTTTGGTCAATATTTTGTAATTTTTTATGACCCCCGACCTGTCAAAATTTGCAAAAAAATGGGTTTTGCAGAAAAGTGACCAGATCCCAGCACTGCTTATCCCATAACTTTTGAAATTTTTACCCGATTTAAAAGTGGAATACCTCTCTGAATTTGTTATTAAAATATCTATCTAGCAGCATTATTGGTTTTTTTTCGAATTTTTGGTCAATATTTTGTAATTTTTTATGACCCCCCGACCTGTCAAAATTTGCAAAAAATGGGTTTGCAGAAAAGTGACCTGATCCCAGCACTGCTTAGCCCAAACTTTTGAAATTTTTACCCGATTTAAAAGTGGAATACCTCTCTGAATTTGTTATTAAAATATCTATCTAGCTGCATTATTGGTTTATTTTCGAATTTTTGGTCAATATTTTGTAATTTTTTATGACCCCCGACCTGTCAAAATTTGCAAAAAATGGGTTTGCAGAAAAGTGACCAGATCCCAGCACTGCTAAGCCCAAACTTTTGAAATTTTTACCCGATTTAAAAGTGGAATACCTCTCTGAATTTGTTATTAAAATATCTATCTAGCTGCATTATTGGTTTATTTTCGAATTTTTGGTCAATATTTTGTAGTTTTTTATGACCCCCGACTTGTTAAAATTTGCAAAAAATGGGTTTGCAGAAAAGTGACCAGATCCCAGCACTGCTTAGCCCAAACTTTTGAAATTTTTACCCGATTTAAAAGTGGAATACCTCTCTGAATTTGTTGTTAAAATATCTATCTAGCTGCATTATTGGTTTATTTTCGAATTTTTGGTCAATATTTTGTAATTTTTTATGACCCCCGACTTGTTAAAATTTGCAAAAAATGGGTTTGAAGAAAAGTGACCAGATCCCAGCACTGCTTAGCCCATAACTTTTGAAATTTTTACCCGATTTAAAAGTGGAATACCTCTCTGAATTTGTTATTAAAATATCTATCTAGCTGCATTATTGGTTTATTTTCGAATTTTTGGTCAATATTTTGTAATTTTTTATGACCCCCGACCTGTCAAAATTTGCAAAAAATGGGTTTGCAGAAAAGTGACCAGATCCCAGCACTGCTTAGCCCAAACTTTTGAAATTTTTACCCGATTTAAAAGTGGAATACCTCTCTGAATTTGTTGTTAAAATATCTATCTAGCTGCATTATTGGTTTATTTTCGAATTTTTGGTCAATATTTTGTAATTTTTTATGACCCCCGACCTGTCAAAATTTGCAAAAAAATGGGTTTGCAGAAAAGTGACCAGATCCCAGCACTGCTTATCCCAAAACTTTTGAAATTTTTACCCGATTTAAAAGTGGAATGCCTCTCTGAATTTGTTATTAAAATATCTATCTAGCTACATCATTGGTTTATTTTCGAATTTTTGGTCAATATTTTGTAATTTTTTATGACCCCCGACCTGTCAAAATTTGCAAAAAAATGGGTTTGCAGAAAAGTGACCAGATCCCAGCACTGCTTATCCCAAAACTTTTGAAATTTTTACCCGATTTAAAAGTGGAATGCCTCTCTGAATTTGTTATTAAAATATCTATCTAGCTACATCATTGGTTTATTTTCGAATTTTTGGTCAATATTTTGTAATTTTTTATGACCCCCGACCTGTCAAAATTTGCAAAAAAATGGGTTTGCAGAAAAGTGACCAGATCCCAGCACTGCTTAGCCCAAACTTTTGAAATTTTTACCCGATTTAAAAGTGGAATACCTCTCTGAATTTGTTATTAAAATATCTATCTAGCTGCATTATTGGTTTATTTTCGAATTTTTGGTCAATATTTTGTAATTTTTTATGACCCCCGACCTGTCAAAATTTTCAAAAAATGGGTTTGCAGAAAAGTGACCAGATCCCAGCACTGCTTAGCCCAAACTTTTGAAATTTTTACCCGATTTAAAAGTGGAATACCTCTCTGAATTTGTTATTCGAATATCTATCTAGCTGCATTATTGGTTTATTTTCGAATTTTTGGTCAATATTTTGTAGTTTTTTATGACCCCCGACCTGTCAAAATTTGCAAAAAATGGGTTTGCAGAAAAGTGACAAGATCCCAGCACTGCTTAGCCCAAACTTTTGAAATTTTTACCCGATTTAAAAGTGGAATACCTCTCTGAATTTGTTGTTAAAATATCTATCTAGCTGCATTATTGGTTTATTTTCGAATTTTTGGTCAATATTTTGTA
Source organism: Drosophila ficusphila (assembly GCF_018152265.1). NCBI lineage: Eukaryota > Metazoa > Arthropoda > Insecta > Diptera > Drosophilidae > Drosophila > Drosophila ficusphila. The sequence continues at coordinate 10,589 of NW_025064704.1, read as the reverse complement.
GTTTTTTATGACCCCCGACTTGTTAAAATTTGCAAAAAATGGGTTTGCAGAAAAGTGACCAGATCCCAGCACTGCTTCTCCCAAACCTTTTGAAATTTTTACCCGATTTAAAAGTGGAATACCTCTCTGAATTTGTTGTTAAAATATCTATCTAGCTGCATTATTGGTTTATTTTCGAATTTTTGGTCAATGTTTCGTCATTTTTTATGACCCCCGACCTGTCAAAATTTGCAAAAAATGGGTTTGCAGAAAAGTGACCAGATCCCAGCACTGCTTAGCCCAAACTTTTGAAATTTTTACCCGATTTAAAAGTGGAATACCTCTATGAATTTGTTATTCGAATATCTATCTAGCTGCATTATTGGTTTATTTTCGAATTTTTGGTCAATATTTTGTAGTTTTTTATGACCTCCGACCTGTCAAAATTTGCAAAAAATGGGTTTGCAGAAAAGTGACAAGATCCCAGCACTGCTTAGCCCAAACTTTTGAAATTTTTACCCGATTTAAAAGTGGAATACCTCTCTGAATTTGTTATTAAAATATCTATCTAGCTGCATCATTGGTTTATTTTCTAATTTTTGGTCAATATTTTGTAATTTTTTATGACCCCCGACCTGTCAAAATTTGCAAAAAATGGGTTTGCAGAAAAGTGACAAGATCCCAGCACTGCTTAGCCCAAACTTTTGAAATTTTTACCCGATTTAAAAGTGGAATACCTCTCTGAATTTGTTGTTATAATATCTATCTAGCTGCATTATTGGTTTATTTTCGAATTTTTGGTCAATATTTTGTAATTTTTTATGACCCCCGACCTGTCAAAATTTGCAAAAAAAATGGGTTTGCAGAAAAGTGACCAGATCCCAGCACTGCTTATCCCATAACTTTTGAAATTTTTACCCGATTTAAAAGTGGAATGCCTCTCTGAATTTGTTATTAAAATATCTATCTAGCTACATCATTGGTTTATTTTCGAATTTTTGGTCAATCTTTCGTCATTTTCTATGATCCCCGACCTGTCAAAATTTGCAAAAAATGGGTTTGCAGAAAAGTGACCTGATCCCAGCACTGCTTAGCCCATAACTTTTGAAATTTTTACCCGATTTAAATGTGGAATACCTCTCTGAATTTGTTATTCGAATATCTATTTAGCTGCATTATTGGTTTATTTTCGAATTTTTGGTCAATATTTTGTAGTTTTTTATGACCCCCGACCTGTCAAAATTTGCAAAAAATGGGTTTGCAGAAAAGTGACCAGATCCCAGCACTGCTTAGCCCATAACTTTTGAAATTTTTACCCGATTTAAAAGTGGAATACCTCTCTGAATTTGTTATTAAAATATCTATCTAGCTGCATTATTGGTTTATTTTCGAATTTTTGGTCAATATTTTGTAGTTTTTTATGACCCCCGACTTGTTAAAATTTGCAAAAAATGGGTTTGCAGAAAAGTGACCAGATCCCAGCACTGCTTATCCCAAACCTTTTGAAATTTTTACCCGATTTAAAAGTGGAATACCTCTCTGAATTTGCTGTTAAAATATCTGTCTAGCTGCATTATTGGTTTATTTTCGAATTTTTGGTCAATATTTTGTCATTTTTTATGACCCCCGACCTGTCAAAATTTGCAAAAAATGGGTTTGCAGAAAAGTGACAAGATCCCAGCACTGCTTAGCCCAAACTTTTGAAATTTTTACCCGATTTAAAAGTGGAATACCTCTCTGAATTTGTTGTTAAAATATCTATCTAGCTGCATTATTGGTTTATTTTCGAATTTTTGGTCAATATTTTGTAATTTTTTATGACCCCCGACCTGTCAAAATTTGCAAAAAAATGGGTTTGCAGAAAAGTGACCAGATCCCAGCACTGCTTATCCCATAACTTTTGAAATTTTTACCCGATTTAAAAGTGGAATACCTCTCTGAATTTGTTATTAAAATATCTATCTAGCAGCATTATTGGTTTATTTTCGAATTTTTGGTCAATATTTTGTAATTTTTTATGACCCCCGACCTGTCAAAATTTGCAAAAAATGGGTTTGCAGAAAAGTGACCAGATCCCAGCACTGCTTAGCCCAAACTTTTGAAATTTTTACCCGATTTAAAAGTGGAATACCTCTCTGAATTTGTTATTAAAATATCTATCTAGCTGCATTATTGGTTTATTTTCGAATTTTTGGTCAATATTTTGTAATTTTTTATGACCCCCGACCTGTCAAAATTTTCAAAAAATGGGTTTGCAGAAAAGTGACCAGATCCCAGCACTGCTTAGCCCAAACTTTTGAAATTTTTACCCGATTTAAAAGTGGAATACCTCTCTGAATTTGTTATTCGAATATCTATCTAGCTGCATTATTGGTTTATTTTCGAATTTTTGGTCAATATTTTGTAGTTTTTTATGACCCCCGACCTGTCAAAATTTGCAAAAAATGGGTTTGCAGAAAAGTGACAAGATCCCAGCACTGCTTAGCCCAAACTTTTGAAATTTTTACCCGATTTAAAAGTGGAATACCTCTCTGAATTTGTTGTTAAAATATCTATCTAGCTGCATTATTGGTTTATTTTCGAATTTTTGGTTGATATTTTGTATTTTTTTATGACCCCCGACCTGTCAAAATTTGCAAAAAATGGGTTTGCAGAAAAGTGACCAGATCCCAGCACTGCTTCTCCCAAACCTTTTGAAATTTTTACCCGATTTAAAAGTGGAATACCTCTCTGAATTTGTTGTTAAAATATCTATCTAGCTGCATTATTGGTTTATTTTCGAATTTTTGGTCAATCTTTCGTCATTTTTTATGACCCCCGACCTGTCAAAATTTGCAAAAAATGGGTTTGCAGAAAAGTGACCAGATCCCAGCACTGCTTCTCCCAAACCTTTTGAAATTTTTACCCGATTTAAAAGTGGAATACCTCTCTGAATTTGTTGTTAAAATATCTATCTAGCTGCATTATTGGTTTATTTTCGAATTTTTGGTCAATCTTTCGTCATTTTTTATGACCCCCGACCTGTCAAAATTTGCAAAAAATGGGTTTGCAGAAAAGTGACCAGATCCCAGCACTGCTTAGCCCATAACTTTTGAAATTTTTACCCGATTTAAAAGTGGAATACCTCTCTGAATTTGTTGTTAAAATATCTATCTAGCTGCATTATTGGTTTATTTTCGAATTTTTGGTCAATATTTTGTAATTTTTTATGACCCCCGACCTGTCGAAATTTGCAAAAAAATGGGTTTGCAGAAAAGTGACCAGATCCCAGCACTGCCTATCCCATAACTTTTGAAATTTTTACCCGATTTAAAAGTGGAATGCCTCTCTGAATTTGTTGTTAAAATATCTATCTAGCTGCATTATTGGTTTATTTTCGAATTTTTGGTCAATATTTTGTAATTTTTTATGACCCCCGACCTGTCAAAATTTGCAAAAAATGGGTTTGCAGAAAAGTGACAAGATCCCAGCACTGCTTAGCCCAAACTTTTGAAATTTTTACCCGATTTAAAAGTGGAATACCTCTCTGAATTTGTTGTTATAATATCTATCTAGCTGCATTATTGGTTTATTTTCGAATTTTTGGTCAATATTTTGTAATTTTTTATGACCCCCGACCTGTCAAAATTTGCAAAAAAAATGGGTTTGCAGAAAAGTGACCAGATCCCAGCACTGCTTATCCCATAACTTTTGAAATTTTTACCCGATTTAAAAGTGGAATGCCTCTCTGAATTTGTTATTAAAATATCTATCTAGCTACATCATTGGTTTATTTTCGAATTTTTGGTCAATCTTTCGTCATTTTCTATGATCCCCGACCTGTCAAAATTTGCAAAAAATGGGTTTGCAGAAAAGTGACCTGATCCCAGCACTGCTTAGCCCATAACTTTTGAAATTTTTACCCGATTTAAATGTGGAATACCTCTCTGAATTTGTTATTCGAATATCTATTTAGCTGCATTATTGGTTTATTTTCGAATTTTTGGTCAATATTTTGTAGTTTTTTATGACCCCCGACTTGTTAAAATTTGCAAAAAATGGGTTTGCAGAAAAGTGACCAGATCCCAGCACTGCTTATCCCAAACCTTTTGAAATTTTTACCCGATTTAAAAGTGGAATACCTCTCTGAATTTGCTGTTAAAATATCTGTCTAGCTGCATTATTGGTTTATTTTCGAATTTTTGGTCAATATTTTGTCATTTTTTATGACCCCCGACCTGTCAAAATTTGCAAAAAATGGGTTTGCAGAAAAGTGACAAGATCCCAGCACTGCTTAGCCCAAACTTTTGAAATTTTTACCCGATTTAAAAGTGGAATACCTCTCTGAATTTGTTGTTAAAATATCTATCTAGCTGCATTATTGGTTTATTTTCGAATTTTTGGTCAATATTTTGTAATTTTTTATGACCCCCGACCTGTCAAAATTTGCAAAAAAATGGGTTTGCAGAAAAGTGACCAGATCCCAGCACTGCTTATCCCATAACTTTTGAAATTTTTACCCGATTTAAAAGTGGAATGCCTCTCTGAATTTGTTATTAAAATATCTATCTAGCTACATCATTGGTTTATTTTCTAATTTTTGGTCAATATTTTGTAATTTTTTATGACCCCCGACCTGTCAAAATTTGCAAAAAATGGGTTTGCAGAAAAGTGACCAGATCCCAGCACTGCTTAGCCCAAACTTTTGAAATTTTTACCCGATTTAAAAGTGGAATACCTCTATGAATTTGTTATTCGAATATCTATCTAGCTGCATTATTGGTTTATTTTCGAATTTTTTGGTCAATATTTTGTAGTTTTTTATGACCTCCGACCTGTCAAAATTTGCAAAAAATGGGTTTGCAGAAAAGTGACAAGATCCCAGCACTGCTTAGCCCAAACTTTTGAAATTTTTACCCGATTTAAAAGTGGAATACCTCTCTGAATTTGTTATTAAAATATCTATCTAGCTGCATTATTGGTTTATTTTCGAATTTTTGGTCAATATTTTGTAATTTTTTATGACCCCCGACCTGTCAAAATTTGCAAAAAATGGGTTTGCAGAAAAGTGACCAGATCCCAGCACTGCTTAGCCCAAACTTTTGAAATTTTTACCCGATTTAAAAGTGGAATACCTCTCTGAATTTGTTATTCGAATATCTATCTAGCTGCATTATTGGTTTATTTTCGAATTTTTGGTCAATATTTTGTAGTTTTTTATGACCCCCGACCTGTCAAAATTTGCAAAAAATGGGTTTGCAGAAAAGTGACCAGATCCCAGCACTGCTTAGCCCAAACTTTTGAAATTTTTACCCGATTTAAAAGTGGAATACCTCTCTGAATTTGTTGTTCGAATATCTATCTAGCTGCATTATTGGTTTATTTTCGAATTTTTGGTCAATATTTTGTAGTTTTTTATGACCCCCGACCTGTCAAAATTTGCAAAAAATGGGTTTGCAGAAAAGTGACCAGATCCCAGCACTGCTTAGCCCATAACTTTTGAAATTTTTACCCGATTTAAAAGTGGAATACCTCTCTGAATTTGTTATTCGAATATCTATCTAGCTGCATTATTGGTTTATTTTCGAATTTTTGGTCAATATTTTGTAATTTTTTATGACCCCCGACCTGTCAAAATTTGCAAAAAATGGGTTTGCAGAAAAGTGACCAGAACCCAGCACTGCTTAGCCCATAACTTTTGAAATTTTTACCCGATTTAAAAGTGGAATACGTCTCTGAATTTGTTGTTAAAATATCTATCTAGCTGCATTATTGGTTTATTTTCGAATTTTTGGTCAATATTTTTTAATTTTTTATGACCCCCGACCTGTCAAAATTTGTAAAAAAATGGGTTTGCAGAAAAGTGACCAGATCCCAGCACTGCTTATCCCATAACTTTTGAAATTTTTACCCGATTTAAAAGTGGAATGCCTCTCTGAATTTTTTATTAAAATATCTATCTAGCTACATCATTGGTTTATTTTCGAATTTTTGGTCAATGTTTCGTCATTTTTTATGACCCCCGACCTGTCAAAATTTGCAAAAAATGGGTTTGCAGAAAAGTGACCAGATCCCAGCACTGCTTAGCCCAAACTTTTGAAATTTTTACCCGATTTAAAAGTGGAATACCTCTCTGAATTTGTTATTCGAATATCTATCTAGCTGCATTATTGGTTTATTTTCGAATTTTTGGTCAATATTTTGTAGTTTTTTATGACCCCCGACTTGTCAAAATTTGCAAAAAATGGGTTTGCAGAAAAGTGACCAGATCCCAGCACTGCTTAGCCCAAACTTTTGAAATTTTTACCCGATTTAAAAGTTGAATACCTCTCTGAATTTATTGTTAAAATATCTATCTAGCTGCATTATTGGTTTATTTTCGAATTTTTGGACAATATTTTGTAATTTTTTATGACCCCCGACCTGTCAAAATTTGCAAAAAATGGGTTTGCAGAAAAGTGACCAGATCCCAGCACTGCTTAGCCCATAACTTTTGAAATTTTTACCCGATTTAAAAGTGGAATACCTCTCTGAATTTGTTATTCGAATATCTATCTAGCTGCATTATTGGTTTATTTTCGAATTTTTGGTCAATATTTTTTAATTTTTTATGACCCCCGACCTGTCAAAATTTGCAAAAAATGGGTTTGCAGAAAAGTGACCAGAACCCAGCACTGCTTAGCCCATAACTTTTGAAATTTTTACCCGATTTAAAAGTGGAATACCTCTCTGAATTTGCTATTAAAATATCTATCTAGCTGCATTATTGGTTTATTTTCGAATTTTTGGTTGATATTTTGTAATTTTTTATGACCCCCGACCTGTCAAAATTTGCAAAAAATGGGTTTGCAGAAAAGTGACCAGATCCCAGCACTGCTTAGCCCATAACTTTTGAAATTTTTACCCGATTTAAAAGTGGAATACCTCTCTGAATTTGTTGTTAAAATATCTATCTAGCTGCATTATTGGTTTATTTTCGAATTTTTGGTCAATATTTTTTAATTTTTTATGACCCCCGACCTGTCAAAATTTGCAAAAAATGGGTTTGCAGAAAAGTGACAAGATCCCAGCACTGCTTAGCCCAAACTTTTGAAATTTTTACCCGATTTAAAAGTGGAATACCTCTCTGAATTTGTTATTTGAATATCTATCTAGCTGCATTATTGGTTTATTTTCGAATTTTTGGTCAATATTTTGTAATTTTTTATGACCCCCGACCTGTCAAAATTTGCAAAAAAATGGGCTTGCAGAAAAGTGACCAGATCCCAGCACTGCTTATCCCATAACTTTTGAAATTTTTACCCGATTTAAAAGTGGAATGCCTCTCTGAATTTGTTATTAAAATATCTATCTAGCTACATCATTGGTTTATTTTCGAATTTTTGGTCAATGTTTTGTAATTTTTTATGACCCCCGACCTGTCAAAATTTGCAAAAAATGGGTTTGCAGAAAAGTGACCAGATCCCAGCACTGCTTAGCCCATAACTTTTGAAATTTTTACCCGATTTAAAAGTGGAATACCTCTCTGAATTTGTTATTCGAATATCTATCTAGCTGCATTATTGGTTTATTTTCGAATTTTTGGTCAATATTTTGTAGTTTTTTATGACCCCCGACCTGTCAAAATTTGCAAAAAATGGGTTTGCAGAAAAGTGACCAGATCCCAGCACTGCTTAGCCCAAACTTTTGAAATTTTTACCCGATTTAAAAGTGGAATACCTCTCTGAATTTGTTGTTAAAATATCTATCTAGCTGCATTATTGGTTTATTTTCGAATTTTTGGTCAATATTTTGTAATTTTTTATGACCCCCCGACTTGTTAAATTTTGCAAAAAAATGGGTTTGCAGAAAAGTGACCAGATCCCAGCACTGCTTATCCCAAACCTTTTGAAATTTTTACCCGATTTAAAAGTGGAATACCTCTCTGAATTTGTTATTAAAATATCTATCTAGCTGCATTATTGGTTTATTTTCGAATTTTTTGGTCAATATTTTTTAATTTTTTATGACCCCCGACCTGTCAAAATTTGCAAAAAATGGGTTTGCAGAAAAGTGACCAGATCCCAGCACTGCTTAGCCCATAACTTTTGAAATTTTTACCCGATTTAAAAGTGGAATACCTCTCTGAATTTGTTGTTAAAATATCTATCTAGCTGCATTATTGGTTTATTTTCGAATTTTTGGTCAATATTTTGTAATTTTTTATGACCCCCGACCTGTCAAAATTTGCAAAAAAATGGGTTTGCAGAAAAGTGACCAGATCCCAGCACTGCTTATCCCATAACTTTTGAAATTTTTACCCGATTTAAAAGTGGAATGCCTCTCTGAATTTGTTATTAAAATATCTATTTAGCTACATCATTGGTTTATTTTCGAATTTTTGGTCAATGTTTCGTCATTTTTTATGACCCCCGACCTGTCAAAATTTGCAAAAAATGGGTTTGCAGAAAAGTGACCAGATCCCAGCACTGCTTAGCCCAAACTTTTGAAATTTTTACCCGATTTAAAAGTGGAATACCTCTCTGAATTTGTTATTCGAATATCTATCTAGCTGCATTATTGGTTTATTTTCGAATTTTTGGTCAATATTTTGTAGTTTTTTATGACCCCCGACCTGTCAAAATTTGCAAAAAAATGGGTTTGCAGAAAAGTGACCAGATCCCAGCACTGCAAAGCCCAAACTTTGAAATTTTTAACCGATTTAAAAGTGGAATACCTCTCTGAATTTGTTGTTAAAATATCTATCTAGCTGCATTATTGGTTTATTTTCGAATTTTTGGTCAATATTTTGTAATTTTTTATGACCCCCGACCTGTCAAAATTTGCAAAAAATGGGTTTGCAGAAAAGTGACCAGATCCCAGCACTGCTTAGCCCAAACTTTTGAAATTTTTACCCGATTTAAAAGTGGAATACCTCTCTGAATTTGTTGTTAAAATATCTATCTAGCTGCATTATTGGTTTATTTTCGAATTTTTGGTCAATATTTTGTAATTTTTTATGACCCCCGACCTGTCAAAATTTGCAAAAAAAAATGGGTTTGCAGAAAAGTGACCAGATCCCAGCACTGCTTATCCCATAACTTTTGAAATTTTTACCCGATTTAAAAGTGGAATGCCTCTCTGAATTTGTTATTAAAATATCTATCTAGCTACATCATTGGTTTATTTTCGAATTTTTGGTCAATGTTTCGTCATTTTTTATGACCCCGACCTGTCAAAATTTGCAAAAAATGGGTTTGCAGAAATGTGACCAGATCCCAGCACTGCTAAGCCCAAACTTTTGAAATTTTTACCCGATTTAAAAGTGGAATACCTCTCTGAATTTGTTATTAAAATATCTATCTAGCTGCATTATTGGTTTATTTTCGAATTTTTGGTCAATATTTTGTAATTTTTTATGACCCCCGACCTGTCAAAATTTGCAAAAATGGGTTTGCAGAAAAGTGACCAGATCCCAGCACTGCTTAGCCCATAACTTTTGAAATTTTTACCCGATTTAAAAGTGGAATACCTCTCTGAATTTGTTGTTAAAATATCTATCTAGCTGCATTATTGGTTTATTTTCGAATTTTTGGTCAATATTTTTTAATTTTTTATGACCCCGACCTGTCAAAATTTGCAAAAAAATGGGTTTGCAGAAAAAGTGACCAGATCCCAGCACTGCTTATCCCATAACTTTTGAAATTTTTACCCGATTTAAAAGTGGAATGCCTCTCTGAATTTGTTATTAAAATATCTATTTAGCTACATCATTGGTTTATTTTCGAATTTTTGGTCAATGTTTCGTCATTTTTTATGACCCCCGACCTGTCAAAATTTGCAAAAAAATGGGTTTGCAGAAAAGTGACCAGATCCCAGCACTGCTTAGCCCAAACTTTTGAAATTTTTACCCGATTTAAAAGTGGAATACCTCTCTGAATTTGTTATTCGAATATCTATCTAGCTGCATTATTGGTTTATTTTCGAATTTTTGGTCAATATTTTGTAGTTTTTTATGACCCCCGACCTGTCAAAATTTGCAAAAAATGGGTTTGCAGAAAAGTGACCAGATCCCAGCACTGCAAAGCCCAAACTTTTGAAATTTTTAACCGATTTAAAAGTGGAATACCTCTCTGAATTTGTTGTTAAAATATCTATCTAGCTGCATTATTGGTTTATTTTCGAATTTTTGGTCAATATTTTGTAATTTTTTATGACCCCGACCTGTCAAAATTTGCAAAAAATGGGTTTGCAGAAAAGTGACCAGATCCCAGCACTGCTTAGCCCAAACTTTTGAAATTTTTACCCGATTTAAAAGTGGAATACCTCTCTGAATTTGTTGTTAAAATATCTATCTAGCTGCATTATTGGTTTATTTTCGAATTTTTGGTCAATATTTTGTAATTTTTTATGACCCCCGACCTGTCAAAATTTGCAAAAAAAATGGGTTTGCAGAAAAGTGACCAGATCCCAGCACTGCTTATCCCATAACTTTTGAAATTTTTACCCGATTTAAAAGTGGAATGCCTCTCTGAATTTGTTATTAAAATATCTATCTAGCTACATCATTGGTTTATTTTCGAATTTTTGGTCAATGTTTCGTCATTTTTTATGACCCCGACCTGTCAAAATTTGCAAAAAATGGGTTTGCA
>NW_025064703.1:0-17120 GCF_018152265.1 Drosophila ficusphila | reverse complement strand
CAAATTTTGACAGGTCGGGGGTCATAAAAAATTACAAAATATTGACCAAAAATTCGAAAATAAACCAATAATGCAGCTAGATAGATATTTTAATAACAAATTCAGAGAGGTATTCCACTTTTAAATCGGGTAAAAATTTCAAAGGTTTGGGATAAGCAGTGCTGGGATCTGGTCACTTTTCTGCAAACCCATTTTTTGCAAATTTTTGACAAGTCGGGGGTCATAAAAAACTACAAAATATTGACCAAAAATTCGAAAATAAACCAATAATGCAGCTAGATAGATATTTTAATAACAAATTCAGAGAGGTATTCCACTTTTAAATCGGGTGAAAATTTCAAAAGTTTGGGCTAAGCAGTGCTGGGATCTGGTCACTTTTCTGCAAACCCATTTTTTGCAAAATTTTGACAGGTCGGGGGTCATAAAAAATTACAAAATATTGACCAAAAATTCGAAAATAAACCAATAATGCAGCTAGATAGATATTTTAATAACAAATTCAGAGAGGTATTCCACTTTTAAATCGGGTAAAAATTTCAAAAGTTATGGGCTAAGCAGTGCTGGGATCTGGTCACTTTTCTGCAAACCCATTTTTTGCAAATTTTGACAGGTCGGGGGTCATAAAAAATTACAAAATATTGACCAAAAATTCGAAAATAAACCAATAATGCAGCTAGATAGATATTTTAATAACAAATTCAGAGAGGTATTCCACTTTTAAATCGGGTAAAAATTTCAAAAGGTTTGGGCTAAGCAGTGCTGGGATCTGGTCACTTTTCTGCAAACCCATTTTTTGCAAATTTTGACAGGTCGGGGGTCATAAAAAATTACAAAATATTGACCAAAAATTCGAAAATAAACCAACAATGCAGTAGCTAGATAGATATTTTAATAACAAATTCAGAGAGGTATTCCACTTTTAAATCGGGTAAAAATTTCAAAAGTTATGGGCTAAGCAGTGCTGGGATCTGGTCACTTTTCTGCAAACCCATTTTTTGCAAATTTTGACAGGTCGGGGGTCATAAAAAATTACAAAATATTGACCAAAAATTCGAAAATAAACCAATAATGCAGCTAGATAGATATTTTAACAACAAATTCAGAGAGGTATTCCACTTTTAAATCGGGTAAAAATTTCAAAAGTTTGGGCTAAGCAGTGCTGGGATCTGGTCACTTTTCTGCAAACCCATTTTTTGCAAATTTTGACAGGTCGGGGGTCATAAAAAATTACAAAATATTGACCAAAAATTCGAAAATAAACCAATAATGCAGCTAGATAGATATTTTAATAACAAATTCAGAGAGGTATTCCACTTTTAAATCGGGTAAAAATTTCAAAAGTTATGGGCTAAGCAGTGCTGGGATCTGGTCACTTTTCTGCAAACCCATTTTTTGCAAATTTTGACAGGTCGGGGGTCATAAAAAATACAAAAATATTGACCAAAAATTCGAAAATAAACCAATAATGCAGCTAGATAGATATTTTAATAACAAATTCAGAGAGGTATTCCACTTTTAAATCGGGTAAAAATTTCAAAAGTTTGGGCTAAGCAGTGCTGGGATCTGGTCACTTTTCTGCAAACCCATTTTTTGCAAATTTTGACAGGTCGGGGGTCATAAAAAATTACAAAATATTGACCAAAAATTCGAAAATAAACCAATAATGCAGCTAGATAGATATTTTAATAACAAATTCAGAGAGGTATTCCACTTTTAAATCGGGTAAAAATTTCAAAAGTTATGGGCTAAGCAGTGCTGGGATCTGGTCACTTTTCTGCAAACCCATTTTTTGCAAATTTTGACAGGTCGGGGGTCATAAAAAATTACAAAATATTGACCAAAAATTCGAAAATAAACCAATAATGCAGCTAGATAGATATTTTAATAACAAATTCAGAGAGGTATTCCACTTTTAAATCGGGTAAAAATTTCAAAAGTTTGGGCTAAGCAGTGCTGGGATCTGGTCACTTTTCTGCAAACCCATTTTTTGCAAATTTTGACAGGTCGGGGGTCATAAAAAATGACAAAACATTGACCAAAAATTCGAAAATAAACCAATGATGTAGCTAGATAGATATTTTAATAACAAATTCAGAGAGGCATTCCACTTTTTAAATCGGGTAAAAATTTCAAAAGTTATGGATAAGCAGTGCTGGGATCTGGTCACTTTTCTGCAAACCCATTTTTTGCAAATTTTGACAGGTCGGGGGTCATAAAAAATTACAAAATATTGACCAAAAATTCGAAAATAAACCAATAATGCAGCTAGATAGATATTTTAATAACAAATTCAGAGAGGTATTCCACTTTTAAATCGGGTAAAAATTTCAAAAGTTTGGGCTAAGCAGTGCTGGGATCTTGTCACTTTTCTGCAAACCCATTTTTTGCAAATTTTGACAGGTCGGGGGTCATAAAAAATTACAAAATATTGACCAAAAATTCGAAAATAAACCAATAATGCAGCTAGATAGATATTCAAATAACAAATTCAGAGAGGTATTCCACTTTTAAATCGGGTAAAAATTTCAAAAGTTATGGGCTAAGCAGTGCTGGGATCTGGTCACTTTTCTGCAAACCCATTTTTTGCAAATTTTGACAGGTCGGGGGTCATAAAAAACTACAAAATATTGACCAAAAATTCGAAAATAAACCAATAATGCAGCTAGATAGATATTTTAATAACAAATTCAGAGAGGTATTCCACTTTTAAATCGGGTAAAAATTTCAAAAGTTTGGGCTAAGCAGTGCTGGGATCTGGTCACTTTTCTGCAAACCCATTTTTTGCAAATTTTGACAGGTCGGGGGTCATAAAAAATGACAAAACATTGACCAAAAATTCGAAAATAAACCAATGATGTAGCTAGATAGATATTTTAATAACAAATTCAGAGAGGTATTCCACTTTTAAATCGGGTAAAAATTTCAAAAGTTATGGGCTAAGCAGTGCTGGGATCTGGTCACTTTTCTGCAAACCCATTTTTTTCAAATTTTGACAGGTCGGGGGTCATAAAAAAATTACAAAATATTGACCAAAAATTCGAAAATAAACCAATAATGCAGCTAGATAGATATTTTAACAACAAATTCAGAGAGGTATTCCACTTTTAAATCGGGTAAAAATTTCAAAAGTTATGGGCTAAGCAGTGCTGGGATCTTGTCACTTTTCTGCAAACCCATTTTTTGCAAATTTTGACAGGTCGGGGGTCATAAAAAATTACAAAATATTGACCAAAAATTCGAAAATAAACCAATAATGCAGCTAGATAGATATTTTAATAGCAAATTCAGAGAGGTATTCCACTTTTAAATCGGGTAAAAATTTCAAAAGGTTTGGGATAAGCAGTGCTGGGATCTGGTCACTTTTCTGCAAACCCATTTTTTGCAAATTTTGACAGGTCGGGGGTCATAAAAAATTACAAAATATTGACCAAAAATTCGAAAATAAACCAATAATGCAGCTAGATAGATATTTTAACAACAAATTCAGAGAGGTATTCCACTTTTAAATCGGGTAAAAATTTCAAAAGTTAAGGGCTAAGCAGTGCTGGGATCTGGTCACTTTTCTGCAAACCCATTTTTTGCAAATTTTGACAGGTCGGGGGTCATAAAAAATTAAAAAATATGGACCAAAAATTCGAAAATAAACCAATAATGCAGCTAGATAGATATTTTAATAACAAATTCAGAGAGGTATTCCACTTTTAAATCGGGTAAAAATTTCAAAAGGTTATGGGATAAGCAGTGCTGGGATCTGGTCACTTTTCTGCAAACCCATTTTTTGCAAATTTTGACAGGTCGGGGGTCATAAAAAATGACGAAACATTGACCAAAAATTCGAAAATAAACCAATGATGTAGCTAGATAGATATTTTAATAACAAATTCAGAGAGGTATTCCACTTTTAAATCGGGTAAAAATTTCAAAAGTTATGGGATAAGCAGTGCTGGGATCTGGTCACTTTTCTGCAAACCCATTTTTTTGCAAATTTTGACAGGTCGGGGGTCATAAAAAATTACAAAATATTGACCAAAAATTCGAAAATAAACCAATAATGCAGCTAGATAGATATTTTAACAACAAATTCAGAGAGGTATTCCACTTTTAAATCGGGTAAAAATTTCAAAAGTTTGGGCTAAGCAGTGCTGGGATCTGGTCACTTTTCTGCAAACCCATTTTTTGCAAATTTTGACAGGTCGGGGGTCATAAAAAATGACGAAACATTGACCAAAAATTCGAAAATAAACCAATGATGTAGCTAGATAGATATTTTAATAACAAATTCAGAGAGGTATTCCACTTTTAAATCGGGTAAAAATTTCAAAAGTTATGGGCTAAGCAGTGCTGGGATCTGGTCACTTTTCTGCAAACCCATTTTTTTGCAAATTTTGACAGGTCGGGGGTCATAAAAAATTACAAAATATTGACCAAAAATTCGAAAATAAACCAATAATGCAGCTAGATAGATATTTTAATAACAAATTCAGAGAGGTATTCCACTTTTAAATCGGGTAAAAATTTCAAAAGTTATGGGCTAAGCAGTGCTGGGATCTGGTCACTTTTCTGCAAACCCATTTTTTGCAAATTTTGACAGGTCGGGGGTCATAAAAAATGACAAAATATTGACCAAAAATTCGAAAATAAACCAATGATGTAGCTAGATAGATATTTTAATAACAAATTCAGAGAGGTATTCCACTTTTAAATCGGGTAAAAATTTCAAAAGTTATGGGCTAAGCAGTGCTGGGTTCTGGTCACTTTTCTGCAAACCCATTTTTTGCAAATTTTGACAGGTCGGGGGTCATAAAAAATTACAAAATATTGACCAAAAATTCGAAAATAAACCAATAATGCAGCTAGATAGATATTTTAATAACAAATTCAGAGAGGTATTCCACTTTTAAACCGGGTAAAAATTTCAAAAGGTTTGGGCTAAGCAGTGCTGGGATCTGGTCACTTTTCTGCAAACCCATTTTTTGCAAATTTTGACAGGTCGGGGGTCATAAAAATTTACAAAAAATTGACCAAAAATTCGAAAATAAACCAATAATGCAGCTAGATAGATATTTTAACAACAAATTCAGAGAGGTATTCCACTTTTAAATCGGGTAAAAATTTCAAAAGTTATGGGCTAAGCAGTGCTGGGATCTGGTCACTTTTCTGCAAACCCATTTTTTGCAAATTTTGACAAGTCGGGGGTCATAAAAAACTACAAAATATTGACCAAAAATTCGAAAATAAACCAATGATGCAGCTAGATAGATATTTTAATAACAAATTCAGAGAGGTATTCCACTTTTAAATCGGGTAAAAATTTCAAAAGTTTAGGGCTAAGCAGTGCTGGGATCTGGTCACTTTTCTGCAAACCCATTTTTTGCAAATTTTGACAGGTCGGGGGTCATAAAAAATTACAAAATATTGACCAAAAATTCGAAAATAAACCAATAATGCAGCTAGATAGATATTTTAATAACAAATTCAGAGAGGTATTCCACTTTTAAATCGGGTAAAAATTTCAAAAGTTATGGGCTAAGCAGTGCTGGGATCTGGTCACTTTTCTGCAAACCCATTTTTTGCAAATTTTGACAAGGTCGGGGGTCATAAAAAATTACAAAATATTGACCAAAAATTCGAAAATAAACCAATGATGCAGCTAGATAGATATTTTAATAACAAATTCAGAGAGGTATTCCACTTTTAAATCGGGTAAAAATTTCAAAAGTTATGGGCTAAGCAGTGCTGGGATCTGGTCACTTTTCTGCAAACCCATTTTTTGCAAATTTTGACAGGTCGGGGGTCATAAAAAATGACAAAATATTGACCAAAAATTCGAAAATAAACCAATGATGTAGCTAGATAGATATTTTAATAACAAATTCAGAGAGGTATTCCACTTTTAAATCGGGTAAAAATTTCAAAAGTTATGGGCTAAGCAGTGCTGGGATCTGGTCACTTTTCTGCAAACCCATTTTTTTTGCAAATTTTGACAGGTCGGGGGTCATAAAAAAATTACAAAATATTGACCAAAAATTCGAAAATAAACCAATAATGCAGCTAGATAGATATTTTAATAACAAATTCAGAGAGGTATTCCACTTTTAAATCGGGTAAAAATTTCAAAAGTTATGGGCTAAGCAGTGCTGGGATCTGGTCACTTTTCTGCAAACCCATTTTTTGCAAATTTTGACAGGTCGGGGGTCATAAAAAACTACAAAATATTGACCAAAAATTCGAAAAATAAACCAATGATGCAGCTAGATAGATATTTTAATAACAAATTCAGAGAGGTATTCCACTTTTAAATCGGGTAAAAATTTCAAAAGTTTGGGCTAAGCAGTGCTGGGATCTGGTCACTTTTCTGCAAACCCATTTTTTGCAAATTTTGACAGGTCGGGGGTCATAAAAAATGACAAAATATTGACCAAAAATTCGAAAATAAACCAATGATGCAGCTAGATAGATATTTTAATAACAAATTCAGAGAGGTATTCCACTTTTAAATCGGGTAAAAATTTCAAAAGGTTATGGGATAAGCAGTGCTGGGATCTGGTCACTTTTCTGCAAACCCATTTTTTTGCAAATTTTGACAGGTCGGGGGTCATAAAAAACTACAAAATATTGACCAAAAATTCGAAAATAAACCAATAATGCAGCTAGATAGATATTTTAATAACAAATTCAGAGAGGTATTCCACTTTTAAATCGGGTAAAAATTTCAAAAGTTATGGGCTAAGCAGTGCTGGGATCTGGTCACTTTTCTGCAAACCCATTTTTTGCAAATTTTGACAGGTCGGGGGTCATAAAAAATGACAAAATATTGACCAAAAATTCGAAAATAAACCAATAATGCAGCTAGATAGATATTTTAATAACAAATTCAGAGAGGTATTCCACTTTTAAATCGGGTAAAAATTTCAAAAGTTATGGGCTAAGCAGTGCTGGGTTCTGGTCACTTTTCTGCAAACCCATTTTTTTGCAAATTTTGACAGGTCGGGGTTCATAAAAAATTACAAAATATTGACCAAAAATTCGAAAATAAACCAATAATGCAGCTAGATAGATATTTTAATAGCAAATTCAGAGAGGTATTCCACTTTTAAATCGGGTAAAAATTTCAAAAGGTTTGGGATAAGCAGTGCTGGGATCTGGTCACTTTTCTGCAAACCCATTTTTTGCAAATTTTAACAAGTCGGGGGTCATAAAAAACTACAAAATATTGACCAAAAATTCGAAAATAAACCAATAATGCAGCTAGATAGATATTTTAATAACAAATTCAGAGAGGTATTCCACTTTTAAATCGGGTAAAAATTTCAAAAGTTATGGGCTAAGCAGTGCTGGGATCTGGTCACTTTTCTGCAAACCCTTTTAAATCGGGTAAAAATTTCAAAAGTTTGGGCTAAGCAGTGCTGGGATCTGGTCACTTTTCTGCAAACCCATTTTTTGCAAATTTTGACAGGTCGGGGGTCATAAAAAATGACGAAACATTGACCAAAAATTCGAAAATAAACCAATGATGTAGCTAGATAGATATTTTAATAACAAATTCAGAGAGGCATTCCACTTTTAAATCGGGTAAAAATTTCAAAAGTTATGGGATAAGCAGTGCTGGGATCTGGTCACTTTTCTGCAAACCCATTTTTTTTTTCAAATTTTGACAGGTCGGGGGGTCATAAAAAATTACAAAATATTGACCAAAAATTCGAAAATAAACCAATAATGCAGCTAGATAGATATTTTAACAACAAATTCAGAGAGGTATTCCACTTTTAAATCGGGTAAAAATTTCAAAAGTTTGGGCTAAGCAGTGCTGGGATCTGGTCACTTTTCTGCAAACCCATTTTTTGCAAATTTTGACAGGTCGGGGGTCATAAAAAACTACAAAATATTGACCAAAAATTCGAAAATAAACCAATAATGCAGCTAGATAGATATTTTAACAACAAATTCAGAGAGGTATTCCACTTTTAAATCGGGTAAAAATTTCAAAAGTTTGGGCTAAGCAGTGCTGGGATCTGGTCACTTTTCTGCAAACCCATTTTTTGCAAATTTTGACAGGTCGGGGGTCATAAAAAATGACGAAACATTGACCAAAAATTCGAAAATAAACCAATGATGTAGCTAGATAGATATTTTAATAACAAATTCCGAGAGGCATTCCACTTTTAAATCGGGTAAAAATTTCAAAAGTTATGGGATAAGCAGTGCTGGGATCTGGTCACTTTTCTGCAAACCCATTTTTTTTGCAAATTTTGACAGGTCGGGGGTCATAAAAAATTACAAAATATTGACCAAAAATTCGAAAATAAACCAATAATGCAGCTAGATAGATATTTTAATAGCAAATTCAGAGAGGTATTCCACTTTTAAATCGGGTAAAAATTTCAAAAGGTTTGGGATAAGCAGTGCTGGGATCTGGTCACTTTTCTGCAAACCCATTTTTTGCAAATTTTAACAAGTCGGGGGTCATAAAAAACTACAAAATATTGACCAAAAATTCGAAAATAAACCAATAATGCAGCTAGATAGATATTTTAATAACAAATTCCGAGAGGTATTCCACTTTTAAATCGGGTAAAAATTTCAAAAGTTATGGGCTAAGCAGTGCTGGGATCTGGTCACTTTTCTGCAAACCCATTTTTTGCAAATTTTAACAAGTCGAGGGGTCATAAAAAACTACAAAATATTGACCAAAAAATTCGAAAATAAACCAATAATGCAGCTAGATAGTTATTCGAATAACAAATTCAGAGAGGTATTCCACTTTTAAATCGGGTAAAAATTTCAAAAGTTATGGGATAAGCAGTGCTGGGATCTGGTCACTTTTCTGCAAACCCATTTTTTTGCAAATTTTGACAGGTCGGGGGTCATAAAAAATTACAAAATATTGACCAAAAATTCGAAAATAAACCAATAATGCAGCTAGATAGATATTTTAACAACAAATTCAGAGAGGTATTCCACTTTTAAATCGGGTAAAAATTTCAAAAGTTTGGGCTAAGCAGTGCTGGGATCTTGTCACTTTTCTGCAAACCCATTTTTTTTTTCAAATTTTGACAGGTCGGGGGTCATAAAAAATTACAAAATATTGACCAAAAATTCGAAAATAAACCAATAATGCAGCTAGATAGATATTTTAATAACAAATTCAGAGAGGTATGCCACTTTTAAATCGGGTAAAAATTTCAAAAGTTATGGGCTAAGCAGTGCTGGGATCTGGTCACTTTTCTGCAAACCCATTTTTTGCAAATTTTGACAGGTCGGGGGTCATAAAAAATGACGAAACATTGACCAAAAATTCGAAAATAAACCAATAATGCAGCTAGATAGATATTCGAATAACAAATTCAGAGAGGTATTCCACTTTTAAATCGGGTAAAAATTTCAAAAGTTATGGGCTAAGCAGTGCTGGGATCTGGTCACTTTTCTGCAAACCCATTTTTTGCAAATTTTGACAGGTCGGGGGTCATAAAAAATGACGAAACATTGACCAAAAATTCGAAAATAAACCAATGATGTAGCTAGATAGATAGTTTAATAACAAATTCAGAGAGGTATTCCACTTTTAAATCGGGTAAAAATTTCAAAAGTTATGGGATAAGCAGTGCTGGGATCTGGTCACTTTTCTGCAAACCCATTTTTTTTGCAAATTTTGACAGGTCGGGGGTCATAAAAAACTACAAAATATTGACCAAAAATTCGAAAATAAACCAATAATGCTGCTAGATAGATATTCAAATAACAAATTCAGAGTATTCCACTTTTAAATCGGGTAAAAATTTCAAAAGTTATGGGCTAAGCAGTGCTGGGATCTGGTCACTTTTCTGCAAACCCATTTTTTGCAAATTTTGACAGGTCGGGGGTCATAAAAAATTAAAAATATTGACCAAAAATTCGAAAATAAACCAATAATGCAGCTAGATAGATATTTTAATAGCAAATTCAGAGAGGTATTCCACTTGTAAATCGGGTAAAAATTTCAAAAGGTTTGGGATAAGCAGTGCTGGGATCTGGTCACTTTTCTGCAAACCCATTTTTTGCAAATTTTAACAAGTCGGGGGTCATAAAAAACTACAAAATATTGACCAATTTCAAAAGTTTGGGCTAAGCAGTGCTGGGATCTGGTCACTTTTCTGCAAACCCATTTTTTGCAAATTTTGACAGGTCGGGGGTCATAAAAAATGACGAAACATTGACCAAAAATTCGAAAATAAACCAATGATGTAGCTAGAAAGATATTTTAATAACAAATTCAGAGAGGCATTCCACTTTTAAATCGGGTAAAAATTTCAAAAGGTTTGGGATAAGCAGTGCTGGGATCTGGTCACTTTTCTGCAAACCCATTTTTTGCAAATTTTAACAAGTCGGGGGTCATAAAAAACTACAAAATATTGACCAAAAATTCGAAAATAAGCCAATAATGCAGCTAGATAGATATTTTAATAACGAATTCAGAGAGGTATTTCACTTTTAAATCGGGTAAAAATTTCAAAAGTTATGGGCTAAGCAGTGCTGGGTTCTGGTCACTTTTCTGCAAACCCATTTTTTGCAAATTTTGACAGGTCGGGGGTCATAAAAAATTACAAAATATTGACCAAAAATTCGAAAATAAACCAATAATGCAGCTAGATAGATATTCGAATAACAAATTCAGAGAGGTATGCCACTTTTAAATCGGGTAAAAATTTCAAAAGTTATTTGCTAAGCAGTGGTGGGATCTGGTCACTTTTCTGCAAACCCATTTTTTGCAAATTTTGACAGGTCGGGGGTCATAAAAAATGACGAAACATTGACCAACAAATTCGAAAATAAACCAATGATGTAGCTAGATAGATATTTTAATAACATATTCAGAGAGGCATTCCACTTTTAAATCGGGTAAAAATTTCAAAAGTTTGGGCTAAGCAGTGCTGGGATCTGGTCACTTTTCTGCAAACCCATTTTTTGCAAATTTTGACAGGTCGGGGGTCATAAAAAATTACAAAATATTGACCAAAAATTCAAAAAAAAAAACCCAATAATGCAGCTAGATAGATATTTTAATAACAAATTCAGAGAGGTATTCCACTTTTAAATCGGGTAAAAAATTTCAAAAGTTTGGGCTAAGCAGTGCTGGGATCTGGTCACTTTTCTGCAAACCCATTTTTTGCAAATTTTGACAGGTCGGGGGTCATAAAAAACTACAAAATATTGACCAAAAATTTGAAAATAAACCAATAATGCAGCTAGATAGATATTCGAATAACAAATTCAGAGAGGTATTCCACTTTTAAATCAGGTAAAAATTTCAAAAGTTTGGGCTAAGCAGTGCTGGGATCTGGTCACTTTTCTGCAAACCCATTTTTTGCAAATTTTGACAGGTCGGGGGTCATAAAAAATGACGAAACATTGACCAAAAATTCGAAAATAATCCAATGATGTAGCTAGATAGATATTTTAATAACAAATTCAGAGAGGCATTCCACTTTTAAATCGGGTAAAAATTTCAAAAGTTATGGGCTAAGCAGTGCTGGGATCTGGTCACTTTTCAGCAAACCCATTTTTTGCAAATTTTGACAGGTCGGGGGTCATAAAAAATTACAAAATATTGACCAAAAATTCAAAAATAAACCAATAATGCAGCTAGATAGATATTTTAACAACAAATTCAGAGATGTATTCCACTTTTAAATCAGGTAAAAATTTCAAAAGTTTGGGCTAAGCAGTGCTGGGATCTGGTCACTTTTCTGCAAACCCATTTTTTGCAAATTTTGACAGGTCGGGGGTCATAAAAAATTACAAAATATTGACCAAAAATTCGAAAATAAACCAATAATGCAGCTAGATAGATATTTTAATAACAAATTCAGAGAGGTATTCCACTTTTAAATCGGGAAAAAATTTCAAAAGTTTGGGCTAAGCAGTGCTGGGATCTGGTCACTTTTCTGCAAACCCATTTTTTGCAAATTTTGACAGGTCGGGGGTCATAAAAAACTACAAAATATTGACCAAAAATTCGAAAATAAACCAATAATGCAGCTAGATTGATATTCGAATAACAAATTCAGAGAGGTATTCCACTTTTAAATCGGGTAAAAATTTCAAAAGTTTGGGCTAAGCAGTGCTGGGATCTGGTCACTTTTCTGCAAACCCATTTTTTGCAAATTTTAACAGGTCGGGGGTCATAAAAAATGACGAAACATTGACCAAAAATTCGAAAATAAACCAATGATGCAGCTAGATAGATATTTTAATAACAAATTCAGAGAGGCATTCCACTTTTAAATCGGGTAAAAATTTCAAAAGTTATGGGCTAAGCAGTGCTGGGTTCTGGTCACTTTTCTGCAAACCCATTTTTTGCAAATTTTGACAGGTCGGGGGTCATAAAAAATTACAAAATATTGACCAAAAATTCGAAAATAAACCAATAATGCAGCTAGATAGATATTCGAATAACAAATTCAGAGAGGTATTCCACTTTTAAATCGGGTAAAAATTTCAAAAGTTATGGGCTAAGCAGTGCTGGGATCTGGTCACTTTTCTGCAAACCCATTTTTTGCAAATTTTGACAGGTCGGGGGTCATAAAAAATTACAAAATATTGACCAAAAATTCGAAAATAAACCAATAATGCAGCTAGATAGATATTTTAATAACAAATTCAGAGAGGTATTCCACTTTTAAACCGGGTAAAAATTTCAAAAGGTTTGGGCTAAGCAGTGCTGGGATCTGGTCACTTTTCTGCAAACCCATTTTTTGCAAATTTTGACAGGTCGGGGGTCATAAAAAATGACAAAACATTGACCAAAAATTCGAAAATAAACCAATAATGCAGCTAGATAGATATTTTAATAACAAATTCAGAGAGGTATTCCACTTTTAAATCGGGTAAAAATTTCAAAAGTTATGGGCTAAGCAGTGCTGGGATCTGGTCACTTTTCTGCAAACCCATTTTTTGCAAATTTTGACAGGTCGGGGGTCATAAAAAATGACAAAATATTGACCAAAAATTCGAAAATAAACCAATAATGCAGCTAGATAGATATTTTAATAACAAATTCAGAGAGGTATTCCACTTTTAAATCGGGTAAAAATTTCAAAAGTTTGGGCTAAGCAGTGCTGGGATCTGGTCACTTTTCTGCAAACCCATTTTTTGCAAATTTTGACAGGTCGGGGGTCATAAAAAATGACAAAACATTGACCAAAAATTCGAAAATAAACCAATAATGCAGCTAGATAGATATTCTAATAACAAATTCAGAGAGGTATTCCACTTTTAAATCGGGTAAAAATTTCAAAAGTTATGGGCTAAGCAAGTGCTGGGTTCTGGTCACTTTTCTGCAAACCCATTTTTTTGCAAATTTTAACAGGTCGGGGGTCATAAAAAATGACAAAATATTGACCAAAAATTCGAAAATAAACCAATAATGCAGCTAGATAGATATTTTAATAACAAATTCAGAGAGGTATTCCACTTTTAAATCGGGTAAAAATTTCAAAAGTTATGGGCTAAGCAGTGCTGGGTTCTGGTCACTTTTCTGCAAACCCATTTTTTGCAAATTTTGACAGGTCGGGGGTCATAAAAAATTACAAAATATTGACCAAAAAATTCGAAAAATAAACCAATAATGCAGCTAGATAGATATTTTAATAACAAATTCAGAGAGGTATTCCACTTTTAAACCGGGTAAAAATTTCAAAAGTTTGGGCTAAGCAGTGCTGGGATCTGGTCACTTTTCTGCAAACCCATTTTTTGCAAATTTTGACAGGTCGGGGGTCATAAAAAACTACAAAATATTGACCAAAAATTCGAAAATAAACCAATAATGCAGCTAGATAGATATTTTAATAACAAATTCAGAGAGGTATTCCACTTTTAAATCGGGTAAAAATTTCAAAAGTTTGGGCTAAGCAGTGCTGGGATCTGGTCACTTTTCTGCAAACCCATTTTTTGCAAATTTTGACAGGTCGGGGGTCATAAAAAATGACAAAATATTGACCAAAAATTCGAAAATAAACCAATGATGTAGCTAGATAGATATTTTAATAACAAATTCAGAGAGGTATTCCACTTTTAAATCGGGTAAAAATTTCAAAAGTTATGGGCTAAGCAGTGCTGGGTTCTGGTCACTTTTCTGCAAACCCATTTTTTGCAAATTTTGACAGGTCGGGGGTCATAAAAAACTACAAAATATTGACCAAAAATTCGAAAATAAACCAATAATGCAGCTAGATAGATATTCGAATAACAAATTCAGAGAGGTATTCCACTTTTAAATCGGGTAAAAATTTCAAAAGTTATGGGCTAAGCAGTGCTGGGATCTGGTCACTTTTCTGCAAACCCATTTTTTGCAAATTTTGACAGGTCGGGGGTCATAAAAAATGACAAAATATTGACCAAAAATTCGAAAATAAACCAATAATGCAGCTAGATAGATATTTTAATAACAAATTCAGAGAGGCATTCCACTTTTAAATCGGGTAAAAATTTCAAAAGTTTGGGCTAAGCAGTGCTGGGATCTGGTCACTTTTCTGCAAACCCATTTTTTTGCAAATTTTGACAGGTCGGGGGTCATAAAAACTACAAAATATTGACCAAAAATTCGAAAATAAACCAATAATGCAGCTAGATAGATATTTTAACAACAAATTCAGAGAGGTATTCCACTTTTAAATCGGGTAAAAAATTTCAAAAGTTTGGGCTAAGCAGTGCTGGGATCTGGTCACTTTTCTGCAAACCCATTTTTTGCAAATTTTGACAGGTCGGGGGTCATAAAAATTACAAAATATTGACCAAAAATTCGAAAATAAACCAATAATGCAGCTAGATAGATATTTTAATAACAAATTCAGAGAGGTATTCCACTTTTAAATCGGGTAAAAATTTCAAAAGTTTGGGCTAAGCATTGCTGGGATCTGGTCACTTTTCTGCAAACCCATTTTTTTGCAAATTTTGACAGGTCGGGGGTCTTAAAAAACTACAAAATATTGACCAAAAATTCGAAAATAAACCAATAATGCAGCTAGATAGATATTTTAATAACAAATTCAGAGAGGTATTCCACTTTTAAATCGGGTAAAAATTTCAAAAGTTTGGGCTAACAGTGCTGGGATCTGGTCACTTTTCTGCAAACCCATTTTTTGCAAATTTTGACAGGTCGGGGGTCATAAAAAACTACAAAAATATTGACCAAAAATTCGAAAATAAACCAATAATGCAGCTAGATAGATATTTTAATAACAAATTCAGAGAGGTATTCCACTTTTAAATCGGGTAAAAATTTCAAAAGTTTGGGCTAAGCAGTGCTGGGATCTGGTCACTTTTCTGCAAACCCATTTTTTGGAAATTTTGACAGGTCGGGGGTCATAAAAAATTACAAAATATTGACCAAAAAATTCGAAAATAAACCAATAATGCAGCTAGATAGATATTTTAATAACAAATTCAGAGAGGTATTCCACTTTTAAATCGGGTAAAAATTTCAAAAGTTTGGGCTAAGCAGTGCTGGGATCTGGTCACTTTTCTGCAAACCCATTTTTTGCAAATTTTGACAGGTCGGGGGTCATAAAAAACTACAAAATATTGACCAAAAATTCGAAAATAAACCAATAATGCAGCTAGATAGATATTCTAATAACAAATTCAGAGAGGTATTCCACTTTTAAATCGGGTAAAAATTTCAAAAGTTTGGGCTAAGCAGTGCTGGGATCTGGTCACTTTTCTGCAAACCCATTTTTTGCAAATTTTGACAGGTCGGGGGTCATAAAAAATGACGAAACATTGACCAAAAATTCGAAAATAAACCAATGATGTAGCTAGATAGATATTTTAATAACAAATTCAGAGAGGCATTCCACTTTTAAATCGGGTAAAAATTTCAAAAGTTATGGGCTAAGCAGTGCTGGGATCTGGTCACTTTTCTGCAAACCCATTTTTTGCAAATTTTGACAGGTCGGGGGTCATAAAAAATTACAAAATATTGACCAAAAATTCGAAAATAAACCAATAATGCAGCTAGATAGATATTTTAATAACAAATTCAGAGAGGTATTCCACTTTTAAATCGGGTAAAAATTTCAAAAGTTTGGGCTAAGCAGTGCTGGGATCTGGTCACTTTTCTGCAAACCCATTTTTTGCAAATTTTGACAGGTCGGGGGTCATAAAAAATTACAAAATATTGACCAAAAATTCGAAAATAAACCAATAATGCAGCTAGATAGATATTTTAATAACAAATTCAGAGAGGTATTCCACTTTTAAATCGGGTAAAAATTTCAAAAGTTATGGGCTAAGCAGTGCTGGGATCTGGTCACTTTTCTGCAAACCCATTTTTTGCAAATTTTGACAGGTCGGGGGTCGTAAAAACTACAAAATATTGATCAAAAATTCGAAAATAAACCAATAATGCAGCTAGATAGATATTTTAATAACAAATTCAGAGAGGTATTCCACTTTTAAATCGGGTAAAAATTTCAAAAGTTTGGGCTAAGCAGTGCTGGGATTTGGTCACTTTTGTGCAAACCCATTTTTTGCAAATTTTGACAGGTCGGGGGTCGTAAAAAACTACAAAATATTGACCAAAAATTCGAAAAATAAACCAATAATGCAGCTAGATAGATATTTTAATAACAAATTCAGAGAGGTATTCCACTTTTAAATCGGGTAAAAATTTCAAAAGTTTGGGCTAAGCAGTGCTGGGATCTGGTCACTTTTCTGCAAACCCATTTTTTGCAAATTTTGACAGGTCGGGGGTCATAAAAAACTACAAAATATTGACCAAAAATTCGAAAATAAACCAATAATGCCGCTAGATAGATATTTTAATAACAAATTCAGAGAGGCATTCCACTTTAAATCGGGTAAAAATTTCAAAAGTTATGGGATTAGCAGTGCTGGGGATCTGGTCACTTTTCTGCAAACCCATTTTTGCAAATTTTGACAGGTCGGGGGGTCATAAAAAATTACAAAATATTGACCAAAAAATCTGAAAATAAACCAATAATGCAGCTAGATAGATATTTTAACAAATTCAGAGAGGTATTCCACTTTTAAATCGGGTAAAAATTTCAAAAGTTTGGGCTAAGCAGTGCTGGGATCTTGTCACTTTTCTGCAAACCCATTTTTTTGCAAATTTTGACAGGTCG
>NW_025064702.1:0-17158 GCF_018152265.1 Drosophila ficusphila | reverse complement strand
CTGAATTTGTTATTAAAATATCTATCTAGCTGCATTATTGGTTTATTTTCGAATTTTTGGTCAATATTTTGTAATTTTTTATGACTCCTCGACCTGTCAAAATTTGCAAAAAATGGGTTTGCAGAAAAGTGACCAGATCCCAGCACTGCTTAGCCCATAACTTTTGAAATTTTTACCCGATTTAAAAGTGGAATACCTCTCTGAATTTGTTATTAAAATATCTATCTAGCTGCATTATTGGTTTATTTTCGAATTTTTGGTCAATATTTTGTAATTTTTTATGACTCCCGACCTGTCAAAATTTGCAAAAAATGGGTTTGCAGAAAAGTGACCAGATCCCAGCACTGCTTAGCCCATAACTTTTGAAATTTTTACCCGATTTAAAAGTGGAATACCTCTCTGAATTTGTTATTAAAATATCTATCTAGCTGCATTATTGGTTTATTTTCGAATTTTTGGTCAATATTTTGTAATTTTTTATGACCCCCGACCTGTCAAAATTTGCAAAAAATGGGTTTGCAGAAAAGTGACCAGATCCCAGCACTGCTTAGCCCAAACTTTTGAAATTTTTACCCGATTTAAAAGTGGAATACCTCTCTGAATTTGTTATTAAAATATCTATCTAGCTGCATTATTGGTTTATTTTCGAATTTTTGGTCAATATTTTGTAATTTTTTATGACTCCTGACCTGTCAAAATTTGCAAAAAATGGGTTTGCAGAAAAGTGACCAGATCCCAGCACTGCTTAGCCCAAACTTTTGAAATTTTTACCCGATTTAAAAGTGGAATACCTCTCTGAATTTGTTATTAAAATATCTATCTAGCTGCATTATTGGTTTATTTTCGAATTTTTGGTCAATATTTTGTAATTTTTTATGACCCCCGACCTGTCAAAATTTGCAAAAAATGGGTTTGCAGAAAAGTGACCAGATCCCAGCACTGCTTAGCCCAAACTTTTGAAATTTTTACCCGATTTAAAAGTGGAATACCTCTCTGAATTTGTTATTAAAATATCTATCTAGCTGCATTATTGGTTTATTTTCGAATTTTTGGTCAATATTTTGTAATTTTTTATGACTCCTGACCTGTCAAAATTTGCAAAAAATGGGTTTGCAGAAAAGTGACCAGATCCCAGCACTGCTTAGCCCAAACTTTTGAAATTTTTACCCGATTTAAAAGTGGAATACCTCTCTGAATTTGTTATTAAAATATCTATCTAGCTGCATTATTGGTTTATTTTCGAATTTTTGGTCAATATTTTGTAATTTTTTATGACCCCCGACCTGTCAAAATTTGCAAAAAATGGGTTTGCAGAAAAGTGACCAGATCCCAGCACTGCTTAGCCCATAACTTTTGAAATTTTTACCCGATTTAAAAGTGGAATACCTCTCTGAATTTGTTATTAAAATATCTATCTAGCTGCATTATTGGTTTATTTTCGAATTTTTGGTCAATATTTTGTAATTTTTTATGACCCCTCGACCTGTCAAAATTTGCAAAAAATGGGTTTGCAGAAAAGTGACCAGATCCCAGCACTGCTTAGCCCATAACTTTTGAAATTTTTACCCGATTTAAAAGTGGAATACCTCTCTGAATTTGTTATTAAAATATCTATCTAGCTGCATTATTGGTTTATTTTCGAATTTTTGGTCAATATTTTGTAATTTTTTATGACTCCCCGACCTGTCAAAATTTGCAAAAAATGGGTTTGCAGAAAAGTGACCAGATCCCAGCACTGCTTAGCCCAAACTTTTGAAATTTTTACCCGATTTAAAAGTGGAATACCTCTCTGAATTTGTTATTAAAATATCTATCTAGCTGCATTATTGGTTTATTTTCGAATTTTTGGTCAATATTTTGTAATTTTTTATGACTCCCGACCTGTCAAAATTTGCAAAAAATGGGTTTGCAGAAAAGTGACCAGATCCCAGCACTGCTTAGCCCAAACTTTTGAAATTTTTACCCGATTTAAAAGTGGAATACCTCTCTGAATTTGTTATTAAAATATCTATCTAGCTGCATTATTGGTTTATTTTCGAATTTTTGGTCAATATTTTGTAATTTTTTATGACCCCCGACCTGTCAAAATTTGCAAAAAATGGGTTTGCAGAAAAGTGACCAGATCCCAGCACTGCTTAGCCCAAACTTTTGAAATTTTTACCCGATTTAAAAGTGGAATACCTCTCTGAATTTGTTATTAAAATATCTATCTAGCTGCATTATTGGTTTATTTTCGAATTTTTGGTCAATATTTTGTAATTTTTTATGACCCCCGACCTGTCAAAATTTGCAAAAAATGGGTTTGCAGAAAAGTGACCAGATCCCAGCACTGCTTAGCCCAAACTTTTGAAATTTTTACCCGATTTAAAAGTGGAATACCTCTCTGAATTTGTTATTAAAATATCTATCTAGCTGCATTATTGGTTTATTTTCGAATTTTTGGTCAATATTTTGTAATTTTTTATGACCCCGACCTGTCAAAATTTGCAAAAAATGGGTTTGCAGAAAAGTGACCAGATCCCAGCACTGCTTAGCCCAAACTTTTGAAATTTTTACCCGATTTAAAAGTGGAATACCTCTCTGAATTTGTTATTAAAATATCTATCTAGCTGCATTATTGGTTTATTTTCGAATTTTTGGTCAATATTTTGTAGTTTTTTATGACCCCCGACCTGTCAAAATTTGCAAAAAATGGGTTTGCAGAAAAGTGACCAGATCCCAGCACTGCTTAGCCCAAACTTTTGAAATTTTTACCCGATTTAAAAGTGGAATACCTCTCTGAATTTGTTATTAAAATATCTATCTAGCTGCATTATTGGTTTATTTTCGAATTTTTGGTCAATATTTTGTAATTTTTTATGACCCCCGACCTGTCAAAATTTGCAAAAAATGGGTTTGCAGAAAAGTGACCAGATCCCAGCACTGCTTAGCCCAAACTTTTGAAATTTTTACCCGATTTAAAAGTGGAATACCTCTCTGAATTTGTTATTAAAATATCTATCTAGCTGCATTATTGGTTTATTTTCGAATTTTTGGTCAATATTTTGTAATTTTTTATGACCCCGACCTGTCAAAATTTGCAAAAAATGGGTTTGCAGAAAAGTGACCAGATCCCAGCACTGCTTAGCCCATAACTTTTGAAATTTTTACCCGATTTAAAAGTGGAATACCTCTCTGAATTTGTTATTAAAATATCTATCTAGCTGCATTATTGGTTTATTTTCGAATTTTTGGTCAATATTTTGTAATTTTTTATGACCCCGACCTGTCAAAATTTGCAAAAAATGGGTTTGCAGAAAAGTGACCAGATCCCAGCACTGCTTAGCCCAAACTTTTGAAATTTTTACCCGATTTAAAAGTGGAATACCTCTCTGAATTTGTTATTAAAATATCTATCTAGCTGCATTATTGGTTTATTTTCGAATTTTTGGTCAATATTTTGTAATTTTTTATGACCTCCGACCTGTCAAAATTTGCAAAAAATGGGTTTGCAGAAAAGTGACCAGATCCCAGCACTGCTTAGCCCAAACTTTTGAAATTTTTACCCGATTTAAAAGTGGAATACCTCTCTGAATTTGTTATTAAAATATCTATCTAGCTGCATTATTGGTTTATTTTCGAATTTTTGGTCAATATTTTGTAATTTTTTATGACTCCTCGACCTGTCAAAATTTGCAAAAAATGGGTTTGCAGAAAAGTGACCAGATCCCAGCACTGCTTAGCCCAAACTTTTGAAATTTTTACCCGATTTAAAAGTGGAATACCTCTCTGAATTTGTTATTAAAATATCTATCTAGCTGCATTATTGGTTTATTTTCGAATTTTTGGTCAATATTTTGTAATTTTTTATGACTCCTGACCTGTCAAAATTTGCAAAAAATGGGTTTGCAGAAAAGTGACCAGATCCCAGCACTGCTTAGCCCATAACTTTTGAAATTTTTACCCGATTTAAAAGTGGAATACCTCTCTGAATTTGTTATTAAAATATCTATCTAGCTGCATTATTGGTTTATTTTCGAATTTTTGGTCAATATTTTGTAATTTTTTATGACTCCTGACCTGTCAAAATTTGCAAAAAATGGGTTTGCAGAAAAGTGACCAGATCCCAGCACTGCTTAGCCCAAACTTTTGAAATTTTTACCCGATTTAAAAGTGGAATACCTCTCTGAATTTGTTATTAAAATATCTATCTAGCTGCATTATTGGTTTATTTTCGAATTTTTGGTCAATATTTTGTAATTTTTTATGACCCCGACCTGTCAAAATTTGCAAAAAATGGGTTTGCAGAAAAGTGACCAGATCCCAGCACTGCTTAGCCCATAACTTTTGAAATTTTTACCCGATTTAAAAGTGGAATACCTCTCTGAATTTGTTATTAAAATATCTATCTAGCTGCATTATTGGTTTATTTTCGAATTTTTGGTCAATATTTTGTAATTTTTTATGACCCCCGACCTGTCAAAATTTGCAAAAAATGGGTTTGCAGAAAAGTGACCAGATCCCAGCACTGCTTAGCCCAAACTTTTGAAATTTTTACCCGATTTAAAAGTGGAATACCTCTCTGAATTTGTTATTAAAATATCTATCTAGCTGCATTATTGGTTTATTTTCGAATTTTTGGTCAATATTTTGTAATTTTTTATGACCCCCGACCTGTCAAAATTTGCAAAAAATGGGTTTGCAGAAAAGTGACCAGATCCCAGCACTGCTTAGCCCAAACTTTTGAAATTTTTACCCGATTTAAAAGTGGAATACCTCTCTGAATTTGTTATTAAAATATCTATCTAGCTGCATTATTGGTTTATTTTCGAATTTTTGGTCAATATTTTGTAATTTTTTATGACCCCGACCTGTCAAAATTTGCAAAAAAATGGGTTTGCAGAAAAGTGACCAGATCCCAGCACTGCTTAGCCCAAACTTTTGAAATTTTTACCCGATTTAAAAGTGGAATACCTCTCTGAATTTGTTATTAAAATATCTATCTAGCTGCATTATTGGTTTATTTTCGAATTTTTGGTCAATATTTTGTAATTTTTTATGACTCCCGACCTGTCAAAATTTGCAAAAAATGGGTTTGCAGAAAAGTGACCAGATCCCAGCACTGCTTAGCCCAAACTTTTGAAATTTTTACCCGATTTAAAAGTGGAATACCTCTCTGAATTTGTTATTAAAATATCTATCTAGCTGCATTATTGGTTTATTTTCGAATTTTTGGTCAATATTTTGTAATTTTTTATGACCCCCGACCTGTCAAAATTTGCAAAAAATGGGTTTGCAGAAAAGTGACCAGATCCCAGCACTGCTTAGCCCAAACTTTTGAAATTTTTACCCGATTTAAAAGTGGAATACCTCTCTGAATTTGTTATTAAAATATCTATCTAGCTGCATTATTGGTTTATTTTCGAATTTTTGGTCAATATTTTGTAATTTTTTATGACCCCCCGACCTGTCAAAATTTGCAAAAAATGGGTTTGCAGAAAAGTGACCAGATCCCAGCACTGCTTAGCCCATAACTTTTGAAATTTTTACCCGATTTAAAAGTGGAATACCTCTCTGAATTTGTTATTAAAATATCTATCTAGCTGCATTATTGGTTTATTTTCGAATTTTTGGTCAATAT
This sequence comes from Drosophila ficusphila, assembly GCF_018152265.1. Classification (NCBI taxonomy): domain Eukaryota; kingdom Metazoa; phylum Arthropoda; class Insecta; order Diptera; family Drosophilidae; genus Drosophila; species Drosophila ficusphila. The sequence continues at coordinate 11,538 of NW_025064702.1, read as the reverse complement.
TTTGTAATTTTTTATGACCCCGACCTGTCAAAATTTGCAAAAAATGGGTTTGCAGAAAAGTGACCAGATCCCAGCACTGCTTAGCCCAAACTTTTGAAATTTTTACCCGATTTAAAAGTGGAATACCTCTCTGAATTTGTTATTAAAATATCTATCTAGCTGCATTATTGGTTTATTTTCGAATTTTTGGTCAATATTTTGTAATTTTTTATGACCCCCGACCTGTCAAAATTTGCAAAAAATGGGTTTGCAGAAAAGTGACCAGATCCCAGCACTGCTTAGCCCAAACTTTTGAAATTTTTACCCGATTTAAAAGTGGAATACCTCTCTGAATTTGTTATTAAAATATCTATCTAGCTGCATTATTGGTTTATTTTCGAATTTTTGGTCAATATTTTGTAATTTTTTATGACCCCCGACCTGTCAAAATTTGCAAAAAATGGGTTTGCAGAAAAGTGACCAGATCCCAGCACTGCTTAGCCCATAACTTTTGAAATTTTTACCCGATTTAAAAGTGGAATACCTCTCTGAATTTGTTATTAAAATATCTATCTAGCTGCATTATTGGTTTATTTTCGAATTTTTGGTCAATATTTTGTAATTTTTTATGACTCCCGACCTGTCAAAATTTGCAAAAAATGGGTTTGCAGAAAAGTGACCAGATCCCAGCACTGCTTAGCCCAAACTTTTGAAATTTTTACCCGATTTAAAAGTGGAATACCTCTCTGAATTTGTTATTAAAATATCTATCTAGCTGCATTATTGGTTTATTTTCGAATTTTTGGTCAATATTTTGTAATTTTTTATGACTCCCGACCTGTCAAAATTTGCAAAAAATGGGTTTGCAGAAAAGTGACCAGATCCCAGCACTGCTTAGCCCAAACTTTTGAAATTTTTACCCGATTTAAAAGTGGAATACCTCTCTGAATTTGTTATTAAAATATCTATCTAGCTGCATTATTGGTTTATTTTCGAATTTTTGGTCAATATTTTGTAATTTTTTATGACCCCGACCTGTCAAAATTTGCAAAAAATGGGTTTGCAGAAAAGTGACCAGATCCCAGCACTGCTTAGCCCAAACTTTTGAAATTTTTACCCGATTTAAAAGTGGAATACCTCTCTGAATTTGTTATTAAAATATCTATCTAGCTGCATTATTGGTTTATTTTCGAATTTTTGGTCAATATTTTGTAATTTTTTATGACCCCGACCTGTCAAAATTTGCAAAAAATGGGTTTGCAGAAAAGTGACCAGATCCCAGCACTGCTTAGCCCATAACTTTTGAAATTTTTACCCGATTTAAAAGTGGAATACCTCTCTGAATTTGTTATTAAAATATCTATCTAGCTGCATTATTGGTTTATTTTCGAATTTTTGGTCAATATTTTGTAATTTTTTATGACCCCCGACCTGTCAAAATTTGCAAAAAATGGGTTTGCAGAAAAGTGACCAGATCCCAGCACTGCTTAGCCCAAACTTTTGAAATTTTTACCCGATTTAAAAGTGGAATACCTCTCTGAATTTGTTATTAAAATATCTATCTAGCTGCATTATTGGTTTATTTTCGAATTTTTGGTCAATATTTTGTAATTTTTTATGACTCCCGACCTGTCAAAATTTGCAAAAAATGGGTTTGCAGAAAAGTGACCAGATCCCAGCACTGCTTAGCCCATAACTTTTGAAATTTTTACCCGATTTAAAAGTGGAATACCTCTCTGAATTTGTTATTAAAATATCTATCTAGCTGCATTATTGGTTTATTTTCGAATTTTTGGTCAATATTTTGTAATTTTTTATGACCCCGACCTGTCAAAATTTGCAAAAAATGGGTTTGCAGAAAAGTGACCAGATCCCAGCACTGCTTAGCCCAAACTTTTGAAATTTTTACCCGATTTAAAAGTGGAATACCTCTCTGAATTTGTTATTAAAATATCTATCTAGCTGCATTATTGGTTTATTTTCGAATTTTTGGTCAATATTTTGTAATTTTTTATGACCCCGACCTGTCAAAATTTGCAAAAAATGGGTTTGCAGAAAAGTGACCAGATCCCAGCACTGCTTAGCCCAAACTTTTGAAATTTTTACCCGATTTAAAAGTGGAATACCTCTCTGAATTTGTTATTAAAATATCTATCTAGCTGCATTATTGGTTTATTTTCGAATTTTTGGTCAATATTTTGTAATTTTTTATGACTCCTGACCTGTCAAAATTTGCAAAAAATGGGTTTGCAGAAAAGTGACCAGATCCCAGCACTGCTTAGCCCAAACTTTTGAAATTTTTACCCGATTTAAAAGTGGAATACCTCTCTGAATTTGTTATTAAAATATCTATCTAGCTGCATTATTGGTTTATTTTCGAATTTTTGGTCAATATTTTGTAATTTTTTATGACCCCGACCTGTCAAAATTTGCAAAAAATGGGTTTGCAGAAAAGTGACCAGATCCCAGCACTGCTTAGCCCAAACTTTTGAAATTTTTACCCGATTTAAAAGTGGAATACCTCTCTGAATTTGTTATTAAAATATCTATCTAGCTGCATTATTGGTTTATTTTCGAATTTTTGGTCAATATTTTGTAATTTTTTATGACCCCGACCTGTCAAAATTTGCAAAAAATGGGTTTGCAGAAAAGTGACCAGATCCCAGCACTGCTTAGCCCAAACTTTTGAAATTTTTACCCGATTTAAAAGTGGAATACCTCTCTGAATTTGTTATTAAAATATCTATCTAGCTGCATTATTGGTTTATTTTCGAATTTTTGGTCAATATTTTGTAATTTTTTATGACTCCTGACCTGTCAAAATTTGCAAAAAATGGGTTTGCAGAAAAGTGACCAGATCCCAGCACTGCTTAGCCCAAACTTTTGAAATTTTTACCCGATTTAAAAGTGGAATACCTCTCTGAATTTGTTATTAAAATATCTATCTAGCTGCATTATTGGTTTATTTTCGAATTTTTGGTCAATATTTTGTAATTTTTTATGACCCCCGACCTGTCAAAATTTGCAAAAAATGGGTTTGCAGAAAAGTGACCAGATCCCAGCACTGCTTAGCCCAAACTTTTGAAATTTTTACCCGATTTAAAAGTGGAATACCTCTCTGAATTTGTTATTAAAATATCTATCTAGCTGCATTATTGGTTTATTTTCGAATTTTTGGTCAATATTTTGTAATTTTTTATGACCCCCGACCTGTCAAAATTTGCAAAAAATGGGTTTGCAGAAAAGTGACCAGATCCCAGCACTGCTTAGCCCAAACTTTTGAAATTTTTACCCGATTTAAAAGTGGAATACCTCTCTGAATTTGTTATTAAAATATCTATCTAGCTGCATTATTGGTTTATTTTCGAATTTTTGGTCAATATTTTGTAATTTTTTATGACCCCCGACCTGTCAAAATTTGCAAAAAATGGGTTTGCAGAAAAGTGACCAGATCCCAGCACTGCTTAGCCCAAACTTTTGAAATTTTTACCCGATTTAAAAGTGGAATACCTCTCTGAATTTGTTATTAAAATATCTATCTAGCTGCATTATTGGTTTATTTTCGAATTTTTGGTCAATATTTTGTAATTTTTTATGACCCCCGACCTGTCAAAATTTGCAAAAAATGGGTTTGCAGAAAAGTGACCAGATCCCAGCACTGCTTAGCCCAAACTTTTGAAATTTTTACCCGATTTAAAAGTGGAATACCTCTCTGAATTTGTTATTAAAATATCTATCTAGCTGCATTATTGGTTTATTTTCGAATTTTTGGTCAATATTTTGTAATTTTTTATGACCCCGACCTGTCAAAATTTGCAAAAAATGGGTTTGCAGAAAAGTGACCAGATCCCAGCACTGCTTAGCCCAAACTTTTGAAATTTTTACCCGATTTAAAAGTGGAATACCTCTCTGAATTTGTTATTAAAATATCTATCTAGCTGCATTATTGGTTTATTTTCGAATTTTTGGTCAATATTTTGTAATTTTTTATGACTCCTCGACCTGTCAAAATTTGCAAAAAATGGGTTTGCAGAAAAGTGACCAGATCCCAGCACTGCTTAGCCCAAACTTTTGAAATTTTTACCCGATTTAAAAGTGGAATACCTCTCTGAATTTGTTATTAAAATATCTATCTAGCTGCATTATTGGTTTATTTTCGAATTTTTGGTCAATATTTTGTAATTTTTTATGACCCCCGACCTGTCAAAATTTGCAAAAAATGGGTTTGCAGAAAAGTGACCAGATCCCAGCACTGCTTAGCCCAAACTTTTGAAATTTTTACCCGATTTAAAAGTGGAATACCTCTCTGAATTTGTTATTAAAATATCTATCTAGCTGCATTATTGGTTTATTTTCGAATTTTTGGTCAATATTTTGTAATTTTTTATGACTCCCGACCTGTCAAAATTTGCAAAAAATGGGTTTGCAGAAAAGTGACCAGATCCCAGCACTGCTTAGCCCATAACTTTTGAAATTTTTACCCGATTTAAAAGTGGAATACCTCTCTGAATTTGTTATTAAAATATCTATCTAGCTGCATTATTGGTTTATTTTCGAATTTTTGGTCAATATTTTGTAATTTTTTATGACCCCGACCTGTCAAAATTTGCAAAAAATGGGTTTGCAGAAAAGTGACCAGATCCCAGCACTGCTTAGCCCAAACTTTTGAAATTTTTACCCGATTTAAAAGTGGAATACCTCTCTGAATTTGTTATTAAAATATCTATCTAGCTGCATTATTGGTTTATTTTCGAATTTTTGGTCAATATTTTGTAATTTTTTATGACCCTCGACCTGTCAAAATTTGCAAAAAATGGGTTTGCAGAAAAGTGACCAGATCCCAGCACTGCTTAGCCCAAACTTTTGAAATTTTTACCCGATTTAAAAGTGGAATACCTCTCTGAATTTGTTATTAAAATATCTATCTAGCTGCATTATTGGTTTATTTTCGAATTTTTGGTCAATATTTTGTAATTTTTTATGACCCCGACCTGTCAAAATTTGCAAAAAATGGGTTTGCAGAAAAGTGACCAGATCCCAGCACTGCTTAGCCCAAACTTTTGAAATTTTTACCCGATTTAAAAGTGGAATACCTCTCTGAATTTGTTATTAAAATATCTATCTAGCTGCATTATTGGTTTATTTTCGAATTTTTGGTCAATATTTTGTAGTTTTTTATGACCCCCGACCTGTCAAAATTTGCAAAAAATGGGTTTGCAGAAAAGTGACCAGATCCCAGCACTGCTTAGCCCAAACTTTTGAAATTTTTACCCGATTTAAAAGTGGAATACCTCTCTGAATTTGTTATTAAAATATCTATCTAGCTGCATTATTGGTTTATTTTCGAATTTTTGGTCAATATTTTGTAATTTTTTATGACCCCCGACCTGTCAAAATTTGCAAAAAATGGGTTTGCAGAAAAGTGACCAGATCCCAGCACTGCTTAGCCCAAACTTTTGAAATTTTTACCCGATTTAAAAGTGGAATACCTCTCTGAATTTGTTATTAAAATATCTATCTAGCTGCATTATTGGTTTATTTTCGAATTTTTGGTCAATATTTTGTAATTTTTTATGACCCCGACCTGTCAAAATTTGCAAAAAATGGGTTTGCAGAAAAGTGACCAGATCCCAGCACTGCTTAGCCCAAACTTTTGAAATTTTTACCCGATTTAAAAGTGGAATACCTCTCTGAATTTGTTATTAAAATATCTATCTAGCTGCATTATTGGTTTATTTTCGAATTTTTGGTCAATATTTTGTAATTTTTTATGACCCCCGACCTGTCAAAATTTGCAAAAAATGGGTTTGCAGAAAAGTGACCAGATCCCAGCACTGCTTAGCCCAAACTTTTGAAATTTTTACCCGATTTAAAAGTGGAATACCTCTCTGAATTTGTTATTAAAATATCTATCTAGCTGCATTATTGGTTTATTTTCGAATTTTTGGTCAATATTTTGTAATTTTTTATGACCCCGACCTGTCAAAATTTGCAAAAAATGGGTTTGCAGAAAAGTGACCAGATCCCAGCACTGCTTAGCCCATAACTTTTGAAATTTTTACCCGATTTAAAAGTGGAATACCTCTCTGAATTTGTTATTAAAATATCTATCTAGCTGCATTATTGGTTTATTTTCGAATTTTTGGTCAATATTTTGTAATTTTTTATGACTCCTGACCTGTCAAAATTTGCAAAAAATGGGTTTGCAGAAAAGTGACCAGATCCCAGCACTGCTTAGCCCAAACTTTTGAAATTTTTACCCGATTTAAAAGTGGAATACCTCTCTGAATTTGTTATTAAAATATCTATCTAGCTGCATTATTGGTTTATTTTCGAATTTTTGGTCAATATTTTGTAGTTTTTTATGACTCCTCGACCTGTCAAAATTTGCAAAAAATGGGTTTGCAGAAAAGTGACCAGATCCCAGCACTGCTTAGCCCAAACTTTTGAAATTTTTACCCGATTTAAAAGTGGAATACCTCTCTGAATTTGTTATTAAAATATCTATCTAGCTGCATTATTGGTTTATTTTCGAATTTTTGGTCAATATTTTGTAATTTTTTATGACTCCTCGACCTGTCAAAATTTGCAAAAAATGGGTTTGCAGAAAAGTGACCAGATCCCAGCACTGCTTAGCCCAAACTTTTGAAATTTTTACCCGATTTAAAAGTGGAATACCTCTCTGAATTTGTTATTAAAATATCTATCTAGCTGCATTATTGGTTTATTTTCGAATTTTTGGTCAATATTTTGTAATTTTTTATGACCCTCGACCTGTCAAAATTTGCAAAAAATGGGTTTGCAGAAAAGTGACCAGATCCCAGCACTGCTTAGCCCAAACTTTTGAAATTTTTACCCGATTTAAAAGTGGAATACCTCTCTGAATTTGTTATTAAAATATCTATCTAGCTGCATTATTGGTTTATTTTCGAATTTTTGGTCAATATTTTGTAGTTTTTTATGACCCCGACCTGTCAAAATTTGCAAAAAATGGGTTTGCAGAAAAGTGACCAGATCCCAGCACTGCTTAGCCCAAACTTTTGAAATTTTTACCCGATTTAAAAGTGGAATACCTCTCTGAATTTGTTATTAAAATATCTATCTAGCTGCATTATTGGTTTATTTTCGAATTTTTGGTCAATATTTTGTAGTTTTTTATGACCCCGACCTGTCAAAATTTGCAAAAAATGGGTTTGCAGAAAAGTGACCAGATCCCAGCACTGCTTAGCCCAAACTTTTGAAATTTTTACCCGATTTAAAAGTGGAATACCTCTCTGAATTTGTTATTAAAATATCTATCTAGCTGCATTATTGGTTTATTTTCGAATTTTTGGTCAATATTTTGTAATTTTTTATGACCCCCGACCTGTCAAAATTTGCAAAAAATGGGTTTGCAGAAAAGTGACCAGATCCCAGCACTGCTTAGCCCAAACTTTTGAAATTTTTACCCGATTTAAAAGTGGAATACCTCTCTGAATTTGTTATTAAAATATCTATCTAGCTGCATTATTGGTTTATTTTCGAATTTTTGGTCAATATTTTGTAATTTTTTATGACCCCCGACCTGTCAAAATTTGCAAAAAATGGGTTTGCAGAAAAGTGACCAGATCCCAGCACTGCTTAGCCCAAACTTTTGAAATTTTTACCCGATTTAAAAGTGGAATACCTCTCTGAATTTGTTATTAAAATATCTATCTAGCTGCATTATTGGTTTATTTTCGAATTTTTGGTCAATATTTTGTAATTTTTTATGACTCCTCGACCTGTCAAAATTTGCAAAAAATGGGTTTGCAGAAAAGTGACCAGATCCCAGCACTGCTTAGCCCAAACTTTTGAAATTTTTACCCGATTTAAAAGTGGAATACCTCTCTGAATTTGTTATTAAAATATCTATCTAGCTGCATTATTGGTTTATTTTCGAATTTTTGGTCAATATTTTGTAATTTTTTATGACCCCCGACCTGTCAAAATTTGCAAAAAATGGGTTTGCAGAAAAGTGACCAGATCCCAGCACTGCTTAGCCCAAACTTTTGAAATTTTTACCCGATTTAAAAGTGGAATACCTCTCTGAATTTGTTATTAAAATATCTATCTAGCTGCATTATTGGTTTATTTTCGAATTTTTGGTCAATATTTTGTAATTTTTTATGACCCCCGACCTGTCAAAATTTGCAAAAAATGGGTTTGCAGAAAAGTGACCAGATCCCAGCACTGCTTAGCCCAAACTTTTGAAATTTTTACCCGATTTAAAAGTGGAATACCTCTCTGAATTTGTTATTAAAATATCTATCTAGCTGCATTATTGGTTTATTTTCGAATTTTTGGTCAATATTTTGTAATTTTTTATGACCCCCGACCTGTCAAAATTTGCAAAAAATGGGTTTGCAGAAAAGTGACCAGATCCCAGCACTGCTTAGCCCATAACTTTTGAAATTTTTACCCGATTTAAAAGTGGAATACCTCTCTGAATTTGTTATTAAAATATCTATCTAGCTGCATTATTGGTTTATTTTCGAATTTTTGGTCAATATTTTGTAATTTTTTATGACCCCCGACCTGTCAAAATTTGCAAAAAATGGGTTTGCAGAAAAGTGACCAGATCCCAGCACTGCTTAGCCCAAACTTTTGAAATTTTTACCCGATTTAAAAGTGGAATACCTCTCTGAATTTGTTATTAAAATATCTATCTAGCTGCATTATTGGTTTATTTTCGAATTTTTGGTCAATATTTTGTAATTTTTTATGACCCCCGACCTGTCAAAATTTGCAAAAAATGGGTTTGCAGAAAAGTGACCAGATCCCAGCACTGCTTAGCCCAAACTTTTGAAATTTTTACCCGATTTAAAAGTGGAATACCTCTCTGAATTTGTTATTAAAATATCTATCTAGCTGCATTATTGGTTTATTTTCGAATTTTTGGTCAATATTTTGTAATTTTTTATGACCCCCGACCTGTCAAAATTTGCAAAAAATGGGTTTGCAGAAAAGTGACCAGATCCCAGCACTGCTTAGCCCAAACTTTTGAAATTTTTACCCGATTTAAAAGTGGAATACCTCTCTGAATTTGTTATTAAAATATCTATCTAGCTGCATTATTGGTTTATTTTCGAATTTTTGGTCAATATTTTGTAATTTTTTATGACCCCCGACCTGTCAAAATTTGCAAAAAATGGGTTTGCAGAAAAGTGACCAGATCCCAGCACTGCTTAGCCCATAACTTTTGAAATTTTTACCCGATTTAAAAGTGGAATACCTCTCTGAATTTGTTATTAAAATATCTATCTAGCTGCATTATTGGTTTATTTTCGAATTTTTGGTCAATATTTTGTAATTTTTTATGACCCCCGACCTGTCAAAATTTGCAAAAAATGGGTTTGCAGAAAAGTGACCAGATCCCAGCACTGCTTAGCCCAAACTTTTGAAATTTTTACCCGATTTAAAAGTGGAATACCTCTCTGAATTTGTTATTAAAATATCTATCTAGCTGCATTATTGGTTTATTTTCGAATTTTTGGTCAATATTTTGTAATTTTTTATGACCCCGACCTGTCAAAATTTGCAAAAAAATGGGTTTGCAGAAAAGTGACCAGATCCCAGCACTGCTTAGCCCAAACTTTTGAAATTTTTACCCGATTTAAAAGTGGAATACCTCTCTGAATTTGTTATTAAAATATCTATCTAGCTGCATTATTGGTTTATTTTCGAATTTTTGGTCAATATTTTGTAATTTTTTATGACCCCCGACCTGTCAAAATTTGCAAAAAATGGGTTTGCAGAAAAGTGACCAGATCCCAGCACTGCTTAGCCCAAACTTTTGAAATTTTTACCCGATTTAAAAGTGGAATACCTCTCTGAATTTGTTATTAAAATATCTATCTAGCTGCATTATTGGTTTATTTTCGAATTTTTGGTCAATATTTTGTAATTTTTTATGACTCCCTCGACCTGTCAAAATTTGCAAAAAATGGGTTTGCAGAAAAGTGACCAGATCCCAGCACTGCTTAGCCCAAACTTTTGAAATTTTTACCCGATTTAAAAGTGGAATACCTCTCTGAATTTGTTATTAAAATATCTATCTAGCTGCATTATTGGTTTATTTTCGAATTTTTGGTCAATATTTTGTAATTTTTTATGACCCCCGACCTGTCAAAATTTGCAAAAAATGGGTTTGCAGAAAAGTGACCAGATCCCAGCACTGCTTAGCCCAAACTTTTGAAATTTTTACCCGATTTAAAAGTGGAATACCTCTCTGAATTTGTTATTAAAATATCTATCTAGCTGCATTATTGGTTTATTTTCGAATTTTTGGTCAATATTTTGTAATTTTTTATGACCCTCGACCTGTCAAAATTTGCAAAAAATGGGTTTGCAGAAAAGTGACCAGATCCCAGCACTGCTTAGCCCAAACTTTTGAAATTTTTACCCGATTTAAAAGTGGAATACCTCTCTGAATTTGTTATTAAAATATCTATCTAGCTGCATTATTGGTTTATTTTCGAATTTTTGGTCAATATTTTGTAATTTTTTATGACCCCCGACCTGTCAAAATTTGCAAAAAATGGGTTTGCAGAAAAGTGACCAGATCCCAGCACTGCTTAGCCCAAACTTTTGAAATTTTTACCCGATTTAAAAGTGGAATACCTCTCTGAATTTGTTATTAAAATATCTATCTAGCTGCATTATTGGTTTATTTTCGAATTTTTGGTCAATATTTTGTAATTTTTTATGACCTCGACCTGTCAAAATTTGCAAAAAATGGGTTTGCAGAAAAGTGACCAGATCCCAGCACTGCTTAGCCCATAACTTTTGAAATTTTTACCCGATTTAAAAGTGGAATACCTCTCTGAATTTGTTGTTAAAATATCTATCTAGCTGCATTATTGGTTTATTTTCGAATTTTTGGTCAATATTTTGTAATTTTTTATGACCCCGACCTGTCAAAATTTGCAAAAAATGGGTTTGCAGAAAAGTGACCAGATCCCAGCACTGCTTAGCCCATAACTTTTGAAATTTTTACCCGATTTAAAAGTGGAATACCTCTCTGAATTTGTTATTAAAATATCTATCTAGCTGCATTATTGGTTTATTTTCGAATTTTTGGTCAATATTTTGTAATTTTTTATGACCCCTCGACCTGTCAAAATTTGCAAAAAATGGGTTTGCAGAAAAGTGACCAGATCCCAGCACTGCTTAGCCCAAACTTTTGAAATTTTTACCCGATTTAAAAGTGGAATACCTCTCTGAATTTGTTATTAAAATATCTATCTAGCTGCATTATTGGTTTATTTTCGAATTTTTGGTCAATATTTTGTAATTTTTTATGACTCCTCGACCTGTCAAAATTTGCAAAAAATGGGTTTGCAGAAAAGTGACCAGATCCCAGCACTGCTTAGCCCAAACTTTTGAAATTTTTACCCGATTTAAAAGTGGAATACCTCTCTGAATTTGTTATTAAAATATCTATCTAGCTGCATTATTGGTTTATTTTCGAATTTTTGGTCAATATTTTGTAGTTTTTTATGACCCTCGACCTGTCAAAATTTGCAAAAAATGGGTTTG